>NC_134353.1:940348524-940433524 GCF_048569485.1 Anomaloglossus baeobatrachus
ATAGTGAGTGCAGCTCTGGAGTATAGTGTGAAGATGTAATTTACCCTCTCACTGTATATGCTGTACAGATTCCTATTTCAAGCTGGGTTCATTGTCTTATTTGAACTACTTCTGTGTACATTTCTATTGTTGTAGGTAATCACCCCCTAAAATGCAAGGTTATATCCTCTTGAGGCACTTCCATCCCTGGGAGTAGGGGGAGGTGGGCCTAGAGTCCAACTAGTGTAAACTCTGCTTACCTGGGAGATTCAGGCAGAGTGAGCTGAAACTTGAAGGGAGCAGGAGCTCCAGCCTGTGTGGCTGTGGACACGGACGGAGCTAGGCCTGTGTGGCGGCCCGTGGGATTGTGTGGAACTCTTTGGACTACTGTAAGGACGATCGCTTTGTAATCCGGTCCGAGGATTGTCGGGAAGGGCCCCCGAATCTGTTTTACGTGGACTTATCGTGTGCTGTTCCAGTGTTCTTGTGAATAAACCTGTTGGATCGTTCCTCGGCCTGTTGTCTCTCCTTGCTCTGCTGTACACCCCGTCACATATAGTACAGGAGGTAACTCAGGATCAGTAATGTAATGTATGTACACAGTGACTGCACCAGCAGAATAGTGAGTGCAGCTCTGGGGTATAATACAAGAGGTAACTCAGGATCAGTAATGTAATGTGTGTACACAGTGACTGCAGCAGCAGAATAGTGAGTGCAGCTCTGGAGTATAATACAGGAGGTAACTCAGGATCAGTAATGTAATGTATGTACACAGTGACTGCACCAGCAGAATAGTGAGTGCAGCTCTGGAGTATAATACAGGAGGTAACTCAGGATCAGTAATGTATGTATACAGCAGAATAGTGAGTGCAGCTCTGGAGTATAAAACAGGAGGTAACTCAGGATCAGTAATGTAATGTATGTACACAGTGACTGCACCAGCAGAATAGTGAGTGCAGCTCTGGAGTATAAAACAGGAGGTAACTCAGGATCAGTAATGTATGTACACAGTAACTGCACCAGCAGAATAGTGAGTGCAGCTCTGGAGTATAATACAGGAGGTAACTCAGGATCAGTAATGTAATGTATGTACACAGTGATTGCACCAGCAGAATAGTGAGTGCAGCTCTGGAGTATAATACAGGAGGTAACTCAGGATCAGTAATGTAATGTATGTACACAGTGACTGCACCAGCAGAATAGTGAGTGCAGCTCTGGAGTATAATACAGGAGGTAACTCAGGATCAGTAATGTAATGTATGTACACAGCAGAATAGTGAGTGCAGCTCTGGAGTATAAAACAGGAGGTAACTCAGGATCAGTAATGTATGTACACAGTGACTGCACCAGCAGAATAGTGAGTGCAGCTCTGGAGTATAATACAGGAGGTAACTCAGGATCAGTAATATAATGTATGTACACAGTGACTGCACCAGCAGAATAGTGAGTGCAGCTCTGGAGTATAATACAGGAGGTAACTCAGGATCAGTAATGTAATGTATGTACACAGTGATTGCACCAGCAGAATAGTGAGTGCAGCTCTGGAGTATAAAACAGGAGGTAACACAGGATCAGTAATGTAATGTATGTACATAGTGACTGCAGCAGCAGAATAGTGAGTGCAGCTCTGGAGTATAATACAGGAGGTAACTCAGGATCAGTAATGTATGTACACAGTGACTGCACCAGCAGAATAGTGAGTGCAGCTCTGGAGTATAATACAGGAGGTAACTCAGGATCAGTAATGTAATGTATGTACACAGTGACTGCACAAGCAGAATAGTGAGTGCAGCTCTGGAGTATAATACAGGAGGTAACTCAGGATCAGTAATGTAATGTATGTACACAGCAGAATAGTGAGTGCAGCTCTGGAGTATAAAACAGGAGGTAACTCAGGATCAGTAATGTATGTACACAGTGACTGCACCAGCAGAATAGTGAGTGCAGCTCTGGAGTATAATACAGGAGGTAACTCAGGATCAGTAATGTAATGTATGTACACAGTGATTGCACCAGCAGAATAGTGAGTGCAGCTCTGGAGTATAATACAGGAGGTAACTCAGGATCAGTAATGTAATGTATGTACACAGTGACTGCACCAGCAGAATAGTGAGTGCAGCTCTGGAGTATAATACAGGAGGTAACTCAGGATCAGTAATGTAATGTATGTACACAGCAGAATAGTGAGTGTAGCTCTGGAGTATAAAACAGGAGGTAACTCAGGATCAGTAATGTATGTACACAGTGACTGCACCAGCAGAATAGTGAGTGCAGCTCTGGAGTATAATACAGGAGGTAACTCAGGATCAGTAATGTAATGTATGTACTCAGTGACTGCACCAGCAGAATAGTGAGTGCAGCTCTGGAGTATAATACAGGAGGTAACTCAGGATCAGTAATGTAATGTATGTACTCAGTGACTGCACCAAGTAGGTGATAACATCCAAATATAGGATAACCAATTTAAACAGGTTTTCCAAGATTTCCTTTCATTTGCCCATAGGAAAGTAATAATAATAAAAAAACAATATTGGAAATCCGGAAGTAGCCGCCTCTAACAACAGATCAGGAGAAGTGGTACTGTGCAGTGTATATACAGAATGATGCACACACAGGACAGGAGACGCACAGCATACCCCGCTCCACAGTATATGCTGCAAACTGTCATATACACAGAGCCACACTATATACTGTGCTAAAGAATATCGAGGGGCGTTGAATAGTATATAGAGTGGTATGGTATAGAGATATACCAATGTATATAGTGTGGATTTTGTGCCGTATAGTATATTCACAGCAGCGTACAAACATCTCTCCATTATCTGCTATATACACACACACAACTGTACATATATACTATATAAACACAGCATCATAATATATTACGCTGTATACATCACACAGGATACAACAAGACTGCGGTATACCATGTGCATGTGCAATATAGAAACAGGAGAGCAGGAATCCCTCATATCCGTGGTAAGTCCAGTGCTAAGTGTTGGAAATTACCCATAGACGTCTATGGGATCAGTTCTGGAGTCAGTTTAATTCTAATGTTTCACCACCAGGGATAAAGCAGATGGTCAGGTTTAAAGGGATGACACCTTAGACTTCCGTAAAGAGCTGCACACCTATCAGGAGGCTGAAGGCTTATTTGGGGGGGACCCCCATATTCCTGAGGGGGGGGATCCAGGTGGAGGAGATCCCGGCCTCCCCCGAGGAGGGGCTCATTACGCTGACCCCTCAGCACAGAACCATTCACAGATCTTATTTTTGGACATAATCTCATGGGAACGTTATCGTCTCGTAGTAAATGCTCCGAGCGCTGGTGCCAAGCACATAGCGTCCCCTGATACCCCTGCCCCTGCCCGGAGCGGCGCCAGGTGAGACCCAGAGATATCCGTGTAGGACGCACAATACTGGACTTTATTAACCTGTTCATCCCCACCCTGCGTCTAATTATTGCTTAGTGAAATAAGCAATTCCCAGTGTCAAGAGGAAGCCAAGAAAGCTGCACCACCAGCGGATCATCTGCAGCTGCATCACCAGCGGATCATCTGTAGCTGCACCATCAGCGGACCATCTGCAGCTGCACCACCAGCGGATCATCTGCAGCTGCACCATCAGCGGATCATCTGCAGCTGCACCATCAGCGGATCATCTGTAGCTGCACCATCAGCGGATCATCTGCAGCTGCACCATCAGCGGATCATCTGCAGCTGCACCACCAGCGGATCATCTGCAGCTGCACCACCAGCGGATCATCTGTAGCTGCACCACCAGCGGATCATCTGTAGCTGCACCACCAGCGGATCATCTGCAGCTGCACCACCAGCGGATCATCTGTAGCTGCACCACCAGCGGATCATCTGCAGCTGCACCACCAGCGGATCATCTGCAGCTGCACCACCAGCGGATCATCTGCAGCTGCACCACCAGCGGATCATCTGTAGCTGCACCACCAGCGGATCATCTGTAGCTGCACCACCAGCGGATCATCTGCAGCTGCACCACCAGCGGATCATCTGCAGCTGCACCACCAGCGGATCATCTGTAGCTGCACCACCAGCGGATCATCTGCAGCTGCACCACCAGCGGATCATCTGCAGCTGCACCACCAGCGGATCATCTGCAGCTGCACCACCAGCGGATCATCTGTAGCTGCACCACCAGCGGATCATCTGTAGCTGCACCACCAGCGGATCATCTGCAGCTGCACCACCAGCGGATCATCTGCAGCTGCACCACCAGCGGATCATCTGCAGCTGCACCACCAGCGGATCATCTGCAGCTGCACCACCAGCGGATCATCTGCAGCTGCACCACCAGCGGATCATCTGCAGCTGCACCACAAGCGAATCATCTGCAGCTGCACCACCAGCGGATCATCTGCAGCTGCACCACCAGCGGATCATCTGCAGCTGCACCACCAGCGGATCATCTGCAGCTGCACCACCAGCGGATCATCTGTAGCTGCACCACCAGCGGATCATCTGCAGCTGCACCACCAGCGGATCATCTGCAGCTGCACCACCAGCGGATCATCTGCAGCTGCACCACCAGCGGATCATCTGCAGCTGCACCACCAGCGGATCATCTGTAGCTGCACCACCAGCGGATCATCTGTAGCTGCACCACCAGCGGATCATCTGTAGCTGCACCACCAGCGGATCATCTGTAGCTGCACCACCAGCGGATCATCTGTAGCTGCACCACCAGCGGATCATCTGCACCACCAGCGGATCATCTGCAGCTGCACCACCAGCGGATCATCTGCAGCTGCACCACCAGCGGATCATCTGTAGCTGCACCACAAGCGGATCATCTGTATCTGCACCACCAGCGGATCATCTGCAGCTGCACCACCAGCGGATCATCTGTAGCTGCACCACCAGCGGATCATCTGTAGCTGCACCACCAGCGGATCATCTGTAGCTGCACCACCAGCGGATCATCTGCAGCTGCACCACAAGCGGATCATCTGCAGCTGCACCACCAGCGGATCATCTGTAGCTGCACCACCAGCGGATCATCTGCAGCTGCACCACAAGCGGATCATCTGCAGCTGCACCACAAGCGAATCATCTGCAGCTGCACCACAAGCGGATCATCTGCAGCTGCACCACAAGCGGATCATCTGCAGCTGCACCACCAGCGGATCATCTGCAGCTGCACCACCAGCGGATCATCTGTAGCTGCACCACAAGCGGATCATCTGTATCTGCACCACCAGCGGATCATCTGCAGCTGCACCACCAGCGGATCATCTGTAGCTGCACCACCAGCGGATCATCTGTAGCTGCACCACCAGCGGATCATCTGTAGCTGCACCACCAGCGGATCATCTGCAGCTGCACCACAAGCGGATCATCTGCAGCTGCACCACCAGCGGATCATCTGTAGCTGCACCACCAGCGGATCATCTGCAGCTGCACCACAAGCGGATCATCTGCAGCTGCACCACAAGCGAATCATCTGCAGCTGCACCACCAGCGGATCATCTGTAGCTGCACCACCAGCGGATCATCTGCAGCTGCACCACCAGCGGATCATCTGCAGCTGCACCACCAGCGGATCATCTGTAGCTGCATCACCAGCGGATCATCTGTAGCTGCACCACCAGCGGATCATCTGTAGCTGCACCACCAGCGGATCATCTGCAGCTGCACCACAAGCGAATCATCTGCAGCTGCACCACAAGCGGATCATCTGCAGCTGCACCACCAGCGGATCATCTGTAGCTGCACCACCAGCGGATCATCTGTAGCTGCACCACCAGCGGATCATCTGCAGCTGTACCACAAGCGGATCATCTGCAGCTGCACCACAAGCGGATCATCTCTAGCTGCCACTGAACGGCAGAACTAATGCATTTTGTGCTTCCATCACCTATAACAGGTAACACTGGTACCAGTAATGACCAGTAACAGGGAGGAAAGCGGCCGCAGCGCGGCTACTGAAAACTACAGAACTAGGAGACAAGATTTTCCTGCTTCAGCTCTGCCCAAATATTCCTGGAGGGCAAATTTTCAGAGTTGTCTATACTTTTTCATGACTAGTCGTATCTCAGTACTTTTTTTTTTTTTACAAGGCCCAAAGTGTTTAATGATAACATTTTGTGTTCCCACAGTCACCACTAGAGGGAGCTCAGATGTTGTGTTCCTGCAGCCACCACTAGAGGGAGCTCAGATGTTGTGTTCCTGCAGCCACCATTAGAGGGAGCTCAGATGTTGTGTTCCTGCAGCCACCACTAGAGGGAGCTCAGATGTTGTGTTCCTGCAGCCACCACTAGAGGGAGCTCAGATGTCGTGTTCCTGCAGCCACCACTAGAGGGAGCTCAGATGCCGTGTTCCTGCAGCCACCACTAGAGGGAGCTCAGATGTTGTGTTCCTGCAGCCACCATTAGAGGGAGATCAGATGTTGTGTTCCTGCAGCCACCACTAGAGGCAGCACAGATGTTGTGTTCCTGCAGCCACCATTAGAGGGAGCTCAGATGTCGTGTTCCTGCAGCCACCACTAGAGGGAGCACAGATGTCGTGTTCCTGCAGCCACCACTAGAGGGAGCTCAGATGTCGTGTTCCTGCAGCCACCACTAGAGGGAGCTCAGATGTTGTGTTCCCACAGCCACTACTAGAGGGAGCTCAGATGTTGTGTTCCTGCAGCCAACACTAGAGGGAGCTCAGATGTCGTGTTCCTGCAGTCAACACTAGAGGGAGCTCAGATGTCGTGTTCCTGCAGCCACCACTAGAGGGAGCTCAGATGTCGTGTTCCTGCAGCCACCACTAGAGGGAGCTCAGATGTCGTGTTCCTGCAGCCACCACTAGAGGGAGCTCAGATGTTGTGTTCCTGCAGCCAACACTAGAGGGAGCTCAGATGTCGTGTTCCTGCAGCCACCACTAGAGGGAGCTCAGATGTCGTGTTCCTGCACCCACCACTAGAGGGAGCTCAGATGTCGTGTTCCTGCAGCCACCACTAGAGGGAGCTCAGATGTCGTGTTCCTGCAGCCACCACTAGAGGCAGCACAGATGTTGTGTTCCTGCAGTCACCACTAGAGGCAGCACAGATGTTGTGTTCCTGCAGCCACCATTAGAGGGAGCTCAGATGTCGTGTTCCTGCAGCCACCACTAGAGGCAGCACAGATGTTGTGTTCCTGCAGCCACCACTAGAGGCAGCACAGATGTTGTGTTCCTGCAGTCACCACTAGAGAGAGCTCAGATGTTGTGTTCCTGCAGCCACCACTAGAGGGAGCTCAGATGTTGTGTTCCTTCAGCCATCACTAGAGGGAGCTCAGATGTTGTGTTCCTGCAGCCACCACTAGAGGGAGCTCAGATGTCGTGTTCCTGCAGCCACCACAAGAGGGAGCTCAGATGTCGTGTTCCTGCAGCCACCACTAGAGGGAGCTCAGATGTCGTGTTCCTGCAGCCACCACTAGAGAGAGCTCAGATGTTGTGTTCCTGCAGCCACCACTAGAGGGAGCTCAGATGTTGTGTTCCTGCAGCCACCACTAGAGGGAGCTCAGATGTCGTGTTCCTGCAGCCACCACTAGAGGGAGCTCAGATGTCGTGTTCCTGCATCCACCACTAGGGGGAGCTCAGATGTTGTGTTCCTGCAGCCACCACTAGAGGGAGCTCAGATGTTGTGTTCCTGCAGCCACCACTAGAGGGAGCTCAGATGTCGTGTTCCTGCAGCCACCACTAGAGGGAGCTCAGATGTCGTGTTCCTGCATCCACCACTAGGGGGAGCTCAGATGTTGTGTTCCTGCAGCCACCACTAGAGGGAGCTCAGATGTCGTGTTCCTGCAGCCACCACTAGAGGGAGCTCAGATGTTGTGTTCCTGCAGCCACCATTAGAGGGAGCTCAGATGTTGTGTTCCTGCAGCCACCACTAGAGGGAGCGCAGAGCAGACTATGCTGTATTGTATGAATAGTATACACTGAGCTCCCCCTAGTGGTGGCTGCAGAAAAACAGGTTTGTAAAAATGTTAGCATTTATTGATAATTTTAAAACATTATTTTAGACGAATCTAGCTTGGAATTGGCATTAACAGTTAGTGAGAACGTTTGGTACCATTTTACTTATCTATTATATACACATCTATCTGTAAAGTGTTCTTAAAGCTTCCTAAAAGCAGCAAAGTTTCCTAATTATCAAGCATTCAGTATCTCTAACACATCAATAGACAACAAAGCGGCGATGGCTCTCATCCATGTCACATGCGGTGATGATGGATACAAGATGCTGCCATATCCATCAGCTCACAACAAACATGACATAAAAAGCAAATCTGCTTTGCAAAGTGTGAATAGTGTCTATAGGCAGCAGCCAAATAGTGGTACATGGGGTCTATGCAACTCTGAAGGAAGTGGCTGGTGGAAAGGGGGTGTACGGTGACCCTCGCTTGCTATAACACCCTCCAACCACATAGAAAAGTGCTCAAATAACCAGTGTCACCAGTACAGAAAAGGAAACAATATCTAAAACATCTCCTGATTTCCATACAGAAAATCATACTGCCATATAGTGCACAAATAATACCGCACAGTGTCCAAGGAAAACCTACAGGAGACAAACCAGCACCCTGCGCTCCAGAGGGGAGAGAGTCACATAAATCAGCCCCTGATGACCAGACAATGATCATTTCATGAGATCTAACCCCAGAGTCAATGCAAAACAAAAGAGTAAACACACAAAAAACAACAAACCGAGAGTACATATGTATACAGAAAGTAAACAATGCAGCAAACCTTCCAAATGATGGCAAAGCTGGGTGATAACAGAACAACAATATGAAGCTAAACAACTGATACATTGTAACAATCCAGCAGAGATCTGCGCAGCTGCAGAAGTTTATTGCTCTGGATACATTGTAACTATCCAGCAGAGATCTGCGCAGCTGCAGATGTTTATTGCACTGGATACAATGTAATAATCCAGCAGAGATCTGCACCGCTGCAGATGTTTATTGCTCTGGATACATTGTAACAATCCAGCAGAGATCTGCGCAGCTGCAGATGTTTATTGCAATGGATACATTGTAACAATCCAGCAGAGATCTGCGCAGCTGCAGATGTTTATTGCACTGTATACATTGTAACTATCCAGCAGAGATCTGCGCAGCTGCAGATGTTTATTGCACTGGATACATTGTAACAATCTAGCAGAGATCTGCGCAGCTGCAGATGTTTCTTGCACTGGATACATTGTAACAATCCAGCAGAGATCTGCGCAGCTGCAGATGTTTATTGTCTGCACTGGATACATTGTAACAATCCAGCAGAGATCTGCGCAGCTGCAGATGTTTATTGCACTGGATACATTGTAACAATCCAGCAGAGATCTGCGCAGTTGCAGATGTTTCTTGCACTGGATACATTGTAACAATCCAGCAGAGATCTGCGCCGCTGCAGAAGTTTATTGCACTGGATACATTGTAACAATCCAGCAGAGATCTGCGCAGCTGCAGATATTTATTGCACTGGATACATTGTAACAATCCAGCAGAGATCTGCGCAGCTGCAGATGTTTCTTGCACTGGATACATTGTAACAATCCAGCAGAGATCTGCGCAGCTGCAGATGTTTCTTGCACTGGATACATTGTAACAATCCAGCAGAGATCTGCGCCGCTGCAGATGTTTCTTGCACTGGATACATTGTAACAATCCAGCAGAGATCTGCGCAGCTGCAGATGTTTATTGCACTGGATACATTGTAACAATCCAGCAGAGATCTGCGCAGCTGCAGATGTTTATTGCACTGGATACATTGTAACTATCCAGCAGAGATCTGCGCCGCTGCAGATGTTTATTGTCTGCACTGGATACATTGTAACAATCCAGCAGAGATCTGCGCAGTTGCAGATGTTTCTTGCACTGGATACATTGTAACAATCCAGCAGAGATCTGCGCCGCTGCAGAAGTTTATTGCACTGGATACATTGTAACAATCCAGCAGAGATCTGCGCAGCTGCTGATATTTATTGCACTGGATACATTGTAACAATCCAGCAGAGATCTGCGCCGCTGCAGATGTTTCTTGCACTGGATACATTGTAACAATCCAGCAGAGATCTGCGCAGCTGCAGATGTTTATTGCACTGGATACATTGTAACAATCCAACAGAGATCTGCGCAGCTGCAGATGTTTATTGCACTGGATACATTGTAACTATCCAGCAGAGATCTGCGCAGCTGCAGATGTTTATTGCACTGGATCCATTATAACAATCCAGCAGAGATCTGCGCAACTGCAGATGTTTCTTGCACTGGATACATTGTAACAATCCAGCAGAGATCTGCGCAGCTGCAGATGTTTCTTGCACTGGATACATTGTAACAATCCAGCAGAGATCTGCGCAGCTGCAGATGTTTATTGCACTGGATACATTGTAACAATCCAGCAGAGATCTGCGCAGCTGCAGATGTTTCTTGCACTGGATACATTGTAACAATCCAGCAGAGATCTGCGCAGCTACAGATGTTTATTGCACTGGATACATTGTAACAATCTAGCAGAGCTCTGCGCAGCTGCAGATGTTTATTGCAATGGATACATTGCAACAATCCAGCAGAGATCTGCGCAGCTGCAGATGTTTATTGCACTGGATACATTGTAACAATCCAGCAGAGATCTGCGCAGCTGGAGATGTTTATTGCACTGGATACATTGTAACAATCCAGCAGAGATCTGCGCAGCTGCAGATGTTTATTGAACTGGATACATTGTAACAATCCAGCAGAGATCTGCGCACCTGCAGATGTTTATTGCACTGGATACATTGTAACAATCCAGCAGAGATCTGCGCAGCTACAGATGTTTATTGCACTGGATACATTGTAACAATCCAGCAGAGATCTGCACAGCTGCAGATGTTTATTGCACTGAATACATTGTAACAATCCAGCAGAGATCTGCGCCGCTGCAGAAGTTTATTGCACTGGATACATTGTAACAATCCAGCAGAGATCTGCGCAGCTGCAGATATTTATTGCACTGGATACATTGTAACAATCCAACAGAGATCTGCGAAGCTGCAGATGTTTCTTGCACTGGATACATTGCAACAATCCAGCAGAGATCTGCGCCGCTGCAGAAGTTTATTGCACTGGATACATTGTAACAATCCAGCAGAGATCTGCGCCGCTGCAGATGTTTCTTGCACTGGATACATTGTAACAATCCAGCAGAGATCTGCGCAGCTGCAGATGTTTATTGCACTGGATACATTGTAACAATCTAGCAGAGCTCTGCGCAGCTGCAGATGTTTCTTGCACTGGATACATTGTAACAATCCAGCAGAGATCTGCGCCGCTGCAGAAGTTTATTGCACTGGATACATTGTAACAATCCAGCAGAGATCTGCGCCGCTGCAGAAGTTTCTTGCACTGGATACATTGTAACAATCCAGCAGAGATCTGCGCAGCTGCAGATGTTTATTGCACTGGATACATTGTAACAATCCAGCAGAGATCTGCGCAGCTGCAGATGTTTATTGCAATGGATACATTGTAACAATCCAGCAGAGATCTGCGCAGCTGCAGATGTTTATTGCTCTGGATACATTGTAACTATCCAGCAGAGATCTGCGCAGCTGCAGATGTTTATTGTCTGCACTGGATACATTGTAACAATCCAGCAGAGATCTGCGCAGCTGCAGATGTTTATTGCACTGGATACATTGTAACAATCGAGCAGAGATCTGCACAGCTGCAGATGTTTATTGCACTGAATACATTGTAACAATCCAGCAGAGATCTGCGCAGTTGCAGATGTTTCTTGCACTGGATACATTGTAACAATCCAGCAGAGATCTGCGCAGCTGCAGATATTTATTGCACTGGATACATTGTAACAATCCAGCAGAGATCTGCGCAGCTGCAGATGTTTAGTGCTCTGGATACATTGTAACTATCCAGCAGAGATCTGCGCAGCTGCAGATGTTTATTGCACTGGATCCATTATAACAATCCAGCAGAGATCTGCGCAGCTGCAGATGTTTCTTGCACTGGATACATTGTAACAATCCAGCAGAGATCTGCGCAGCTGCAGATGTTTCTTGCACTGGATACATTGTAACAATCCAGCAGCAGAGATCTGCGCAGCTGCAGATGTTTCTTGCACTGGATACATTGTAACAATCCAGCAGAGATCTGCGCAGCTGCAGATGTTTATTGCAATGGATACATTGTAACAATCCAGCAGAGATCTGCGCAGCTGCAGATGTTTATTGCACTGGATACATTGTAACAATCCAGCAGAGATCTGCGCAGCTGCAGAAGTTTATTGCACTGGATACATTGTAAAAATCCAGCAGAGATCTGCGCAGCTGCAGATGCTTTATTGTCTGCACTGGATACATTGTAACAATCCAGCAGAGATCTGCGCAGCTGCAGATGTTTATTGCACTGGAGACATTGTAACAATCTAGCAGAGATCTGCGCAGCTGCAGATGTTTCTAGCACTGGATACATTGTAACAATCCAGCAGAGATCTGCGCAGCTGCAGATGTTTATTGCACTGGATACATTGTAACAATCCAGCAGAGATCTACGCAGCTGCAGATGTTTATTGCACTGGATACATTGTAACAATCCAGCAGAGATCTGCGCAGCTGCAGAAGTTTATTGCACTGGATACATTGTAACAATCCAGCAGAGATCTGCGCAGCTGCAGATGTTTATTGCACTGGAGACATTGTAACAATCTAGCAGAGATCTGCGCAGCTGCAGATGTTTATTGCACTGGATGCATTGTAACAATCTAGCAGAGATCTGCGCAGCTGCAGATGTTTATTGCACTGGATAAATTGTAACAATCCAGCAGAGATCTGCGCAGCTGCAGATGTTTATTGCACTGGATACATTGTAACAATCCAGCAGAGATCTGCGCAGCTGCAGATGTTTATTGCACTGGATACATTGTAACAATCCAGCAGAGATCTGCGCAGCTGCAGATGTTTATTGCAATGGATACATTGTAACAATCCAGCAGAGATCTGCGCAGCTGCAGATGTTTATTGCTCTGGATACATTGTAACTATCCAGCAGAGATCTGCGCAGCTGCAGATGTTTATTGTCTGCACTGGATACATTGTAACAATCCAGCAGAGATCTGCGCAGCTGCAGATGTTTATTGCACTGGATACATTGTAACAATCGAGCAGAGATCTGCACAGCTGCAGATGTTTATTGCACTGAATACATTGTAACAATCCAGCAGAGATCTGCGCAGTTGCAGATGTTTCTTGCACTGGATACATTGTAACAATCCAGCAGAGATCTGCGCTGCTGCAGAAGTTTATTGCACTGGATACATTGTAACAATTCAGCAGAGATCTGCGCAGCTGCAGATATTTATTGCACTGGATACATTGTAACAATCCAGCAGAGATCTGCGCAGCTGCAGATGTTTAGTGCTCTGGATACATTGTAACTATCCAGCAGAGATCTGCGCAGCTGCAGATGTTTATTGCACTGGATCCATTATAACAATCCAGCAGAGATCTGCGCAGCTGCAGATGTTTCTTGCACTGGATACATTGTAACAATCCAGCAGAGATCTGCGCAGCTGCAGATGTTTCTTGCACTGGATACATTGTAACAATCCAGCAGCAGAGATCTGCGCAGCTGCAGATGTTTCTTGCACTGGATACATTGTAACAATCCAGCAGAGATCTGCGCAGCTGCAGATGTTTATTGCAATGGATACATTGTAACAATCCAGCAGAGATCTGCGCAGCTGCAGATGTTTATTGCACTGGATACATTGTAACAATCCAGCAGAGATCTGCGCAGCTGCAGAAGTTTATTGCACTGGATACATTGTAAAAATCCAGCAGAGATCTGCGCAGCTGCAGATGCTTTATTGTCTGCACTGGATACATTGTAACAATCCAGCAGAGCTCTGCGCAGCTGCAGATGTTTATTGCACTGGAGACATTGTAACAATCTAGCAGAGATCTGCGCAGCTGCAGATGTTTCTTGCACTGGATACATTGTAACAATCCAGCAGAGATCTGCGCAGCTGCAGATGTTTATTGCACTGGATACATTGTAACAATCCAGCAGAGATCTACGCAGCTGCAGATGTTTATTGCACTGGATACATTGTAACAATCCAGCAGAGATCTGCGCCGCTGCAGAAGTTTATTGCACTGGATACATTGTAACAATCCAGCAGAGATCTGCGCAGCTGCAGATGTTTATTGCACTGGAGACATTGTAACAATCTAGCAGAGATCTGCGCAGCTGCAGATGTTTATTGCACTGGATGCATTGTAACAATCTAGCAGAGATCTGCGCAGCTGCAGATGTTTATTGCACTGGATAAATTGTAACAATCCAGCAGAGATCTGCACAGCTGCAGATGTTTATTGCACTGGATACATTGTAACAATCCAGCAGAGATCTGCGCAGCTGCAGATGTTAATGTCTGCACTGGATACATTGTAACAATCCAGCAGAGATCTGCGCAGCTGCAGATGTTAATGTCTGCACTGGATACATTGTAACAATCCAGCAGAGATCTGCGCAGCTGCAGATGTTAATGTCTGCACTGGATACATTGTAACAATCTAGCAGAGATCTGCGCAGCTGCAGATGTTTATTGCACTGGATACATTGTAACAATCCAGCAGAGATCTGCGCAGCTGCTGTTTATTGTCTGCCCTGGATACATTGTAACAATCCAGCAGAGATCTGCGCAGCTGCTGTTTATTGTCTGCCCTGGATACATTGTATCAGTTGAGAGAGGGTGGAAATGTTCTTTATTTTGCTTTTTCTGTTCTAGGACCAGTGATCGTTTAATCCATAGACATATCTTTTGAGTGAGGATAAGTTGCAATACCAGTCATAACCTATAGGCAATAGTGGCGCTGTTTCTGCTTAAGAGAAATCCCTTTTTCTTCTTCCCTAACCTCAGACAACCCCAAGAGGAGCTGTAACTGGAAACAATCCTAAAGTAACCAGAGTTATAACAGGAGAGAGCATGCGGGGCCTCGCCGTGACCTGGTAACTCAGCGCCATGTAGGTTAATGAGATGTGGGCGACACCGCACTGCCAGCTGGAACCAACCTCCAGGAGTCACAGATCCATGATGGCACGGGCAGCTGGTTATCTGTGGATGGGGCGGGTTTATTATGGAGTCTCCAACTCTATACCTGCAGAGGAGGTCAGATTGGATGCAGAGGAGGTCAGATTGGATGCAGAGGAGGTCAGATTGGATGCAGAGGAGGTCAGATTGGATGCAGCAGAGGAGGTCAGATTGGATGCAGCGGATGAGAATATTGGATGCTGCAGAGGAGGTCAGATTGGATGCAGAGGAGGAGGTCAGATTGGATGCAGAGGAGGAGGTCAGATTGGATGCAGCAGAGGAGGTCAGATTGGATGCAGAGGAGGAGGTCAGATTGGATGCAGAGGAGGAGGTCAGATTGGATGCAGCAGAGGAGGTCAGATTGGATGCAGCGGATGAGAATATTGGATGCTGCAGAGGAGGTCAGATTGGATGCAGAGGAGGAGGTCAGATTGGATGCAGAGGAGGAGGTCAGATTGGATGCAGCAGAGGAGGTCAGATTGGATGCAGCAGAGGAGGTCAGATTGGAAGCAGCGGAGGAGGTCAGATTGGATGCAGAGGAGGAGGTCAGATTGGATGCAGCGGTGAGGTCAGATTGGATGCAGGGGAGTAGGTCAGATTGGATGCAGAGGACAGATTAGATGCAGCGGAGGAGGTCAGATGGGATGCAGCCGATGAGATCAGATTGGATGCAGCCGATGAGATCAGATTAGATGCAGCCGATGAGATCAGATTAAATGCAGCAGATGAGATCAGATTAGATGCAGCAGATGAGATCAGATTGGATGCAGCCGATGAGATCAGATTAGATGCAACCGATGAGATCAGATTAAATGCAGCAGATGAGATCAGATTAGATGCAGCAGATGAGATCAGATTGGATGCAGTGGATGAGGTCAGATTGAACGCAGCAGATGAGATCAGATTGGATGCAGCGGGGGAGATAAGACTGGATGCAACGGATGAGATCAGATTGGATGCAGTGGATGAGATCAGATTGAATGCAGCGGATGCGATCAGATTGAATGCAGCGGATGAGATCAGATTGAATGCAGTGGATGAGATCAGATTGAATGCAGCGGATGAGATCAGATTGAATGCAGCGGATGCGATCAGATTGGCTGCAGTGGATGAGATCAGATTGGATGTAGCGAATGAGATAAGATTGGATACAGCAGATGAGTTAAGATTGGCTGCAGATCTCATTGTTCTGGTGATACTGGATGATATAATTCGGTGTTCACCTGCTAAGGTCTCACTCATCCCATAGGTCTGCGAGCCAAGTGTGATGGTCAGACCCCAATCCAATCTTTTGCATTGAAGTGTCTAATGAGCGTGTGCAAAGATCACTGTGAAGGGTGCAGTATCAGAACCTATTGTGATTGAGGGTTCCTATGTTATCCCCTTGTAGAGAATCTGTCACCAGGTTTTTGTCTCCTATTCTGAGAGCAGCATAATGTAAGGGCAGAGATCCTGATTCCAGCGATTTGTCACTTACTGGGCTGTTTAGTGTAGTCTTGATAAAATCACAGTTTAATCAGCAGGAGATTATCATTACAGGACTACTTGGCGTGTTGCAATGGTCTGATGACTTGTTGTAGCCATAAGTGGGAAAAATGAAACATTTGTTTTCAGGTTTGTTCTCCCTTTAAAGAATAGCAACAATTTGTAACGGCACAATAATGTAATCATATAGATGAATATAAAATCCCATGGAGCCGTCCATCACCGGATATAGGGGATGTGAAGCCACCGACAGCGAGGGGGAAATAAGCGCTACTGCGCTACAAGCCACCATACACACTACGCTAAAGTCAGCGGGATCGGCCATAGTCTAAAGTGTATAGGGGTCTCCCGACTGTCCCCCAACACATGATGTCAGGGGAGAGAAGGATCAGCATGGCGGAATCTCAAGGACTAAAGGCTGCTTTACTCGTGAAAGCACCCGCCCCCGTCGTTTGTGCGTCACGGGCAAATCGCTCTGTTGATGGGGCAGGACTGTTGGCATCAGGCTGATTGACAGCTGTCTTGCGTCAGGTGAGGAATCAGCTGTCAATCAGCCTGATGCCAACAGTCCTGCCCTGTCATAGGGCAGAACCAAAAAGAAGCCGCTGCCCTATTGGTGTGACATCAGCGGAAGCCGCTGCCCTATTGGTGTGACGTCAGCGGAAGCCGCTGCCTTATTGGTGTGACGTCAGCGGAAGCCGCTGCTCTATTGGTGTGACGTCAGCGGAAGCCGCTGCTCTATTGGTGTGACGTCAGCGCAAGCCGCTGCCCTATTGGTGTGATGTCAGCACAAGCCGCTGCTCTATTGGTATGACGTCAGCGGAAGCCGCTGCTCTATTGGTGTGACGTCAGCGGAAGCCGCTGCTCTATTGGTGTGACGTCAGCGGAAGCCGCTGCCCTATTGGTGTGACGTCAGCGGAAGCCGCTGCTCTATTGGAGTGACGTCAGTGGAAGCCGCTGCCCTATTGGAGTGACGTCAGCACAAGCCGCTGCCCTATTGGAGTGACGTCAGTGGAAGCCGCTGCCCTATTGGAGTGACGTCAGTGGAAGCCGCTGCCCTATTGGTGTGACGTCAGCACAAGCCGCTGCCCTATTGGTGTGACGTCAGCGGAAGCCGCTGCTCTATTGGTGTGACGTCAGCACAAGCCGCTGCCCTATTGGTGTGACGTCAGCACAAGCCGCTGCCCTATTGGTGTGACGTCAGCACAAGCCGCTGCCCTATTGGTGTGACGTCAGCGGAAGCCGCTGCTCTATTGGTGTGACGTCAGCACAAGCCGCTGCCCTATTGGTGTGACGTCAGCACAAGCCGCTGCCCTATTGGAGTGACGTCAGTGGAAGCCGCTGCCCTATTGGTGTGACGTCAGCACAAGCCGCTGCCCTATTGGTGTGACGTCAGCACAAGCCGCTGCCCTATTGGTGTGACATCAGTGGAAGCTGCTGCCCTATTGGTGTGACGTCAGCGGAAGCCGCTGCTCTATTGGTGTGACGTCAGCACAAGCCGCTGCCCTATTGGTGTGACGTCAGCACAAGCCGCTGCCCTATTGGTGTGACGTCAGCACAAGCCGCTGCCCTATTGGTGTGACGTCAGCACAAGCCGCTGCCCTATTGGTGTGACGTCAGCACAAGCCGCTGCCCTATTGGAGTGACGTCAGTGGAAGCCGCTGCCCTATTGGTGTGACGTCAGCACAAGCCGCTGCCCTATTGGTGTGACGTCAGCACAAGCCGCTGCCCTATTGGAGTGACGTCAGTGGAAGCCGCTGCCCTATTGGTGTGACGTCAGCACAAGCCGCTGCCCTATTGGTGTGACGTCAGCACAAGCCGCTGCCCTATTGGTGTGACGTCAGTGGAAGCCGCTGCCCTATTGGTGTGACGTCAGCACAAGCCGCTGCCCTATTGGTGTGACGTCAGCACAAGCCGCTGCCCTATTGGAGTGACGTCAGTGGAAGCCGCTGCCCTATTGGTGTGACGTCAGCACAAGCCGCTGCCCTATTGGTGTGACGTCAGCACAAGCCGCTGCCCTATTGGAGTGACGTCAGTGGAAGCCGCTGCCCTATTGGTGTGACGTCAGCACAAGCCGCTGCCCTATTGGTGTGACGTCAGCACAAGCCGCTGCCCTATTGGTGTGACATCAGTGGAAGCTGCTGCCCTATTGGTGTGACGTCAGCGGAAGCCGCTGCTCTATTGGTGTGACGTCAGCACAAGCCGCTGCCCTATTGGTGTGACGTCAGTGGAAGCCGCTGCCCTATTGGTGTGACGTCAGTGGAAGCCGCTGAATCGCTGGCAGGAGCAAGCAGTGACCGCTCGGAACTGGTGCAGGGTACAACAGGCAGGTAGTTAGCAACCTGCTGCCTATTACTTCTCAGGCACACGGTTAAAAAAAGTATGACATAGCTGTAAAAAAATACATGGAACGCACATCCGAAAATCATACCGGTAGGCAAAAATTTACACAATTCATGAGGTTCTTGGTTTAATATTCTGATTAGACTGTATCAAGCCACTGCCACGTCACGTCACAGAGAACCTCTCAGTGGGTTAGTAACTAGTGATAGCCTTAAAGGTGCAGAGAATTTCTCCAGATATTTCCTTTAAAGGATTAGGCCAGGATGGGGGACACAATTACATGAAGGGCCCAGGATGGGGGACATTATTACATGAAGGGCCCAGGATGGGGGACATTATTACATGAAGGGCCCAGGATGGGGGACATTATTACAGGAAGGTTCCAGGATGGGGGGCATTATTACATGAAGGGCCCATGATGGGGGACATTATTACATGAAGGGCCCATGATGGGGGACATTATTACATGAAGGGCCCATGATGGGGGACATTATTTCATGAAGGTCCCATGATGGGGGACATTATTACATAAAGGGCCCAGGATGGCGGACATTATTACATAAAGGGTCCGGGATGGGAGACAATATTCCAGGAAGGGGCTCAGGTTGGGGACATTATTACAGGAAGGGGCTCAGGTTGGAGGATATTATTAAACCACCACTCCAGCTTTTTTTTATTGCCCCATTAGAGTGGTGCTTTAAATCTTAGTCCCCTGTCTTACATTCACCTTCACGGGGGCTTCATCTTCTATTGCTGCTGCTCCCGTTGGTCTATCGAATTTGTGACCTGCCGGGAGCTCCAGTGTTTCATAGAGCAGCTGGAAGTCACAACTCAATGCAACTCTATGAGAGCCTCGTTCAGGCTCTTATAGAGTTGCATTGAGAATTTGTGAACTAACTTCTGACTTCCGGCCAGTCAGACGTCAGAGTCACAAGATGGCGCAGCGGGACCAGAGAAGAGCCAAAAAAAGGATGAAGATGCAGGAGGGTGAGTATAAGACTGGGGGCAGAGGACTTGGACGGGGGAATGAAAAATGCCCAAAACGCTGGAGTGGTGCTTTAAAGAGGCCAGGGTAGGAGACATTATTACAGAATGGGGACAGTTGTTACAGGACGGAGGACATTTATACAGGGGCCGATAGATCTGCCCAACGTGCTGGTGGCGGCCCCTGTCCAATTTTTGCTCCGGGCCCCATAACGATAAAGTAACAGCAAAGATATGGGAATAGTCAGAGGAGGTGGAGAGGTATCCGGGGCCCGAGGGTCTCTCTGCCACATGAGGAGGCACCACTAAGGCATATGATCTTACAGATTTTGCATTGGGGCCCTGGGGCTTAAAGTTACACCTCGGCCTACATAGTAGCTCTCTTGTATCAATGTGGACAATGCAACTTTTCAGAAGCCGTTTGGATAGAAAAATTTTCTTATTTGCCAAGAATCCCATTTCGGAGAAAATAGAAGCCCTGGTGCAAAAAGAGCGTGGGGGGCTACCAATGGTCCTGATGTAACGCGCTGCCCTGTATGACACGACTGGTCGCTACATGGCGGATTGACGAGCTCGTTAACGTCATTGTGCAATTAGTATTATATAACTGAGCGCCACCGCGACATGAATCAACCGGAGAAAACCTGCTCTGGAGAAAAGCTGCGCTGTCTCTTTAAGGGATTCTGCGCTTTTAACATTTCCTATTGTCTGGGTCTATGGGAAAATCAATACAGTGTGTGGGACAGAGACCATCCTCTCCCCCTGCCACGTTTAGGACACATACTTCACATGCCACGAAAGTTCTCGCATTCTTTCTTCTATAGGTCAATGGTAGCGAAATGCTCTGAGGTTCCCCCTTTTTCCTGTTCTACAAGTTTCATTTCTTTATATGCCTACACCTCCCGGAGGAAGGGAGTCTAGGAACCCAACACTCCCACCCACTCGATGGGCAGTCCGTGAGGGGCCCCGACGCCAAAAAGGGCCAAGTGCAACCTTCCTGGAGAGTTCATACATTGTTACAATCAACCAGAAACGTTTTCAGACTGCGCTCAATGATTTATTGCACCGAGGCCTCATCGTCCCCTCCAATATCGTACTATTTAGCTCGTGGTGAGCGACAGATGAGCCCCATCGAATGTGGCTGGGATATATATTAAGCCTGAGTTCCCCTTTAACTGACCCCAAAATATGCAGAGGTTCCTGTTTCCATTCCATGAAGAAAAGCCTCTTGTTTACATTGAGATGACATGCTGGAATTTGTAGTACAAATGGGTCTACGCGCTATCCATGCCGCCTATAGTGCAAACATATACAGGACTTTATGCAGTTCTGATCAGCTGGGGCTTGTGTTTCTACAATATGTGACCTATATAAACTGTATACATTTACTATATACTGTATACATACAATTGGCCCAAACCCAGGTTCTGATCAGCTGGGACTTGTATCTCCACAATATGCGACTTACACAAACTGTATACATTTACTATATACTGTGTATATACTATTCGCCTACAGCGGTGGCCCAAAGCCCAGGTTCTGATCAGCTGGGACTTGTATTTCCACAATATGCAACTTATATAAACTGTATACATTTACTATATACTGTATACATACAATTGGCCCAAACCCAGGTTCTGATCAGTTGGGACTTGCATTTCTATAATATATGACCTATATAAACTGTATACATTTACTATATACTGTATACATACTATTTGCCCACAGCTGTGGCCCAAAGGCCAGGTTCTGATCAGTTGGGACTTGTATTTCTATAATATATGACCTATATAAACTGTATACATTTACTATATACTGTATATATACTATTCACCCACAGCAGTGGCCCAAAACTCAGGTTCTGATTAGCTGGGACCTATATTTCTACAATATGTGACTTATATAAACTGTATACATTTACTATATACTGTACACATACTATTTGTTCACGGTGGTGGCCCAAACCCCAGGTTCTGATCAGCTGGGACTTGTATTTCTACAATATGCGACTTATATAAACTGTATACATTTACTATATACTGTATACATATTATTCGCCCAAAGCCCAGGTACTGATCAGCTGACACTTGTATTTCTACAATATGCAACTTATATAAACTGTATACATTTACTATATACTGTACACATACTATTTGTTCACGGCGGTGGCCCAAAACCCAGGTTCTGATCAGCTGGGACTTATATTTCCACAATATGCAACTTATATAAACTGGATACATTTACTATATACTGTATACATACTATTGGCCCAAAGCCCAGGTTCTGATCAGCCGGGACTTATATTTCCACAATATGCGACTTATATAAACTGTATACATTGTATACTATTTGCTCACGGTGATGGCCCAAAGTACAGTGCGGTTAATTCAGCAAAATAATGCAATATTAATATATTCTCCGCGGTCACATGGCATCACATGACGCGCTCTCCGATAGGGCACCATGTGACCACTGTTGTCAGTTACCCCCCTCATTGTAACATTTTAACATTACTTCAAATATGAATTTTGAATTTAAACAGTTTGAATTTTTTTTTTTATAAATAAACAAAACAGTTTGATCCAATTTGAAAAACTGTTCTGAGAAAAGTTGAAACAAAAACAAAACAATTTGATACAATTTGAAAACTTGTTAAAGGAAAAATTTGAAATTTTGTATCAAAAAAACAAAACAGTTTGTTCCAATTTGGGAAAAATGTAACATTTTGTATCAAAATATTTTGAAACAAAACAGTTTGATGGAATATGAAAACTTGTTGAAAAGTGGATGGAGAGATAGATGCCGACTCCGGGGTCGGTGCAGACAGCGGACTCACCTCTAGGGCAGTCTACTCGGCTCTCCGGTTGGCACGCACCGGTTTTCACTTGCAGCTGGTCACACACGGGCTGGCGGCGTCCGGTACCGGTGATGCACATTGCGACTTTTTCCCAATCGCTCTTGTCTGATCGCCTTGAGTCGTTGCAACGAGGTTCTATCTCTGGGTAGAAAACATTCTCTCGGATTATATGAGTTTGCTGGTTTCTCATACCGACCTATTCAGACTTGAAGTTTGGCGGCGGCGGCTTTTGGACGCTACGGAGCGGTGAACGCAGAATAGCAGATTACTTGCAAGTTTGCACAGGGACAAAGCAGCGCAGCGGCCTGACTCATTCCCCTGCTCAGGTCACCGGTTATTCGCCCCTGTAGGGTTTAGCTCTAGCAGCTACGTGCAGATCTAAGGACTGGAGTCAGGCTGGCTGGGAAGCTCTACCAGAGATGATCTGTGGGCAGGGATCTGCTGCTGGGTGGGCAGGGATCTGCGGCTGGGTGGGCAGGGATCTGCGGCTGGGGCCTCCTCCCCGCTGCCGCCTGCTCGTGTTACTCCATGTCGTCACACACTCAGCTTCTCTCACGAGCAGGGTTGTCTTTTTTTCCCCTTTAAATATTGTATTTTCTATAACTGTTACTTGTTTGTATATGTTCCTCCTGAATTGTAAAGCGCTGCGGAATATGTTGGCGCTATAGAAATAAAGATTATTATTATTATTATTAATCCCCAGTATCTGCTCTGGTGGAGTCATCGCATTCGCCATACACGTCAGATTTATACATCGTCCGACCCAAACAGCAGGAACAAAATAACAAAAACAACAACAACAACAACAACAACACTCTTCATAGAGATAAATGATTCCATGTGAATAGACACAAAGCTCTGTGTCCCGCATTCTCCGCAGCATGGTACGTCGCACTGACACTGCACACACATTGTCGCAGGGATTATGTGTTGTGTCGGACACTTATGTAATAATCTGCGGCTTCACGTTATAAGGAAAATCCAGTTTTATGTAAACTCAATTTAAATGTTTTTGCATTAAAATAAATCACGAGTTACATGATAAGAATCGGTGCAAGTTATCACATGCTCTGGGCTTTGTATCCAGGGGGGTCTGTATACAATATGCTCTGAGGTCTGTATACAGTAAGGTCTGCTCTGGGGTCTGTATACTGGGGGTCTGTATACTGGGAGTCTGTATACTGTGGGGTCTGTATACTATGATACTATGGGGTCTGTATACTGTGGGGTCTGTATACTGTGGGGTCTGTATACTGGGGGTCTGTATACTGGGAGTCTGTATACTGTGGGGTCTGTATACTATGATACTATGGGGTCTGTATACTGTGGGGTCTGTATACTGTGGGGTCTATATACTGTGGGGTCTGTATACTGGGGGGTCTGTATACTGGGGGGTCTGTATACAATATGCTCTGGGGTCTGTATACTGTGGGGTCTGTATACTGGGGGGTCTGTATACTGGGGGGTCTGTATACTGGGGGGTCTGTATACTGGGGGGTCTGTATACAATATGCTCTGGGGTCTGTATACTGTGGGGTCTGTATACTGTGGGGTCTGTAACTGGGGGCTCTGTATACTGTGAGGTTTGGTCTTTGGTCTGTATACTTGGGAATAATGGCCTGGGGTCTGTATACAGTGGGTTATGGTGTCTGTATGGTGTAGGGTATATATTCAATAGGGTCTAGACTGGGGTCTGTATACAGAAGGGGTCTGGTCTGGTGTTCATATACAGGAGGGATGTGGTCTGGAGTCCATGTGCAGAGGGGGTCTCGACTGGGATCTGTATACACAAGGGGTCTGACCGCGGAACAGTATATTGAGGGGTCTGGTCTGGGGTCCATATACAAAAGGGATGTGGTCTGGGATCCGTATACAGAGAGGGTCTGGTCTGGGATCTGTATATACAAGGGGTCTGAATGCAGAGGGGGCAAGAGAATCAAATGCAATCACAGGATGCTGCAAAATCCCTTAAAGATGGAGGCAAAAGGTGCAAAATACTGATGGAGCAGCCACTCACACTGCCACTCCATGGAGGGGGTGATTGCTTAGTATTAAAATTGCACACAAATGGCTAGTATAGAGCGCCATTCACACATGTAGAGAGGATATACAGAGGGGGTCTGGCCTGGGGTCTGCATATAGGGGGGTCTCGTCTGGAGCTCGTATACAGAGGGGGTCTGGTCTGGGGTCTTTATACAGTGGGATCTGGTCTGAGGTCTGTATACAGAGGGGGTCTGGTCTGGGGTCTTTATACAGTGGGATCTGGTCTGGGGCCTGTATACAGAGGGCATCTGCTCTGGGACCCGTTTACAGAGGGGGTCTGCTCTGGGGTCCGTATACAGAGGGGGTCTGGTCTGGGGTCTTTATACAGTGGGATCTGGTCTGGGGTCTGTATACAGAGGGCATCTGCTCTGGGACCCGTTTACAGAGGGGGTCTGCTCTGGGGTCCGTATACAGAGGAGTCTGGTCTGGGGTCTTTATACAGTGGGGTCTGGTCTGGGGTCTGTATAACAGAGGGGGTCTGCTGTGGGGTCCGTATACAGAGGGGGTCTGGTCTGGGGTCTTTATACAGTGGGGTCTGGTCTGGGACCCATATACAGAGGGGGTCTGCTCTGGGGTCCGTATACAGAGGGGTCTGGTCTGGGGTCTTTATACAGTGGGGTCTGTATAACAGAGGTCTGCTCTGGGGTCTGTATACAGAGGGGGTCTGGTTTAGGGTCTTTATACAGTGGAGTCTGGTCTTGGGTCTGTATAACAGAGGGGGTCTGCTCTGGGGTCCGTATACAGAGGGTGTCTGGTCTGGGGTCTGTATAACAGAGGGGGGTCTGCTCTGGGGTCCGTATACAGAGGGGTCTGGTCTGGGGTCTGCATATAGTGGGGGTCTAGTCTGGAGCTCGTATACAAAGGGGTCTGGTCTGGGGTCTGTATACAGAGGGGTTTGCTCTGGGGTCCGTATACAGAGGGTCTGTGTAGTGGGCAGCTGATACAGATGACCCTCCTGATCTACAGACTCTGAGGGTCCAGGTCCCCCATGGTCCCCCCAGTGCAGGTTGTTGCACCACACTCGGGTGAGGCAGGGGCCGGGCAGGATCCGGCCTTATCAGTGGGGACCTGAAGTGGTTGTAAGGACTGGGAGGACTAAACTTGTTCAGACATGATTGTAAACCAGATCTGACCGTCCTCTGTTTTCCCTGGGGATGAGTGATGAGATCAGCGGTGCACGCAGCTGCTTATCCCTGTGGCAATAGATGCATCTGTCACTGATCTGTATGATTATGGAGGGTAATGGCTTGGCTGACCACGACCTATGAAAGATGGCCATAGCCGACTCACAGGATCTACGTAATTGAAGTGAATGGCTGAATAACATTAAATGCCCCCTTATCGCTTTCACTCCCCTAGCCCACCAGGGATGTTTTAATGTGCCCCAATGGCAGAGCAGCGGTTATGTTTGGTGGGCCCGTGTGCTGTGACCACAATCAATGTTAGGAGCTAGCGGCCGAGCGCTGTGTCTATTGGGCTGTGACCCCCGGGTACATGGGGCAGCTGGGTTTAGGCGAACAGGAGCCTTCGTGTCCCGAAACAGCATAGCCCCCCTCTCCAAGGATAGCCAATCAGAGCGGATCAGTGCAGGAAAGGGGCACATCACTACTTGGCTGCCGCCATTATTTCGGAGGGGGTCCCTGAGCAATTCTGCATTTGCTATGGAGAGAGTGAAGTAAGGACCACTATACACAGTACATAGAGGTCAGCCATTCATCTGACAACTATCCCCCCCCCCCCGAGCCGAGAGCCCCTGTATACACTGCGAGACAATAACAGACCCCTATGTCCTTCTAATAAAAAATAAACTGTCCTCCTCCAGACTCTTCTATCCTCCTCCTCCAGAATACTCTGTCCTCCTCCAGACTACTCTCTCCTCCTCCAGACTCCTCTGTCCTCCTTCTCCAGACCTCCAGTCCTACTCTGTTCTCCTCACCCATACTCTTCTGTCCTCCTCCTCAAGACTCCTCTGTCCTCCTCCCTCCAGACTCCTCTTTCTTCCTCCCTCCAGACTCCTCTGTCCTCCTCCCTCCAGACTCCTCTGTCCTCTTCCAGACTCCTCTGTCCTCCTCCCTCCAGACTCCTCTGTCCTCCTCCCTCCAGACTCTTCTGTCTTCCTCCTCCAGACTCCTCTGTCCTCCTCTTCCAGACTCCTCTGTCCTCCTCCCTCCAGACTCTTCAGTCTTTCTCCTCCAGACTCCTCTGTCCTCCTCCCTCCAGACTCCTCTGTCCTCCTCCTCCAGACTCCTCTGTCCTCCTCCTCCCTCCAGACTTTGTCCTCCTCCTCCAGAATCCTCTGTCCTCCTCCCTCCAGACTCCTCTATCCTCTTCCTCCAGACTCTTCTATCCTCCTCCTCCAGACTCCTCTGTTCTCCTACTCCAGACTCCTCTGTTCTCCTACTCCAGACTCCTCTGTCCTCCTCCTCCAGATTCCTCTGTCCTCCTCCAGACTCCTCTGTCCTCCTCCCTCCAGACTCCTCTGCCCTCCTCCTCCCTCCAGACTCCTCTGCCCTCCATACTCCTCTGTCCTCCTCCAGACTCCTTCCTTCTCCTCTTCCCTCCAGACTCCTCTATCCTCCTCCCTCCAGACTTCTCTATCCTACTCCCTCCAGGCTCCTCTGTCCTTCTCCTCCCTCCAGGCTCTTCTCTTCCTTCCTCTAGACTCCTCCCTTTTCCTCCTCCCTCCAGACTCCTGTGTTCTCCTCTTCCAGATTCCTTTGTTCTCTTCCCTTCAGACTACTCTGTTCTCCTCCCCCAGACTCCTTTATCCTCCTCTTCCAGACTCCTCTGTCCTTCCCCCAGAATCCTCTGTCCTCCGCTTCCAGACTCCTCTGTCCTCCGCTTCCAGACTCCTCTGTCCTTCCCCCAGACTCCTCTGTCCTCCTCTTACAGACATCTCTGTTCTCCTCCCCCAGACTCCTCTGTCCTCCTCCCTCCAGACTCCTCTGTCCTCCTCTTACAGACATCTCTGTTCTCCTCCCCCAGACTCCTCTGTCCTCCTCCCTCCAGACTCCTCTATCCTTCCCCTCCATACTCCTTTGTCCTCCTCCAGACTCCTTTATCCTCCTCCTCCAGACACCTGTATCCTCCTCCTGTAGACTCCTCTGTCCTCCTCCCTCCAAACTCCTATGCCCTCTTCCATCCAGAGTCCTCTGTCCTCCTCTGATAGAGAGTTCTGAATTAATAGAGGGGGTCCTCTGTTCGGGGCCCTCATCTCTCTCTGGAGGACCCGTCCTGTCCTGCATTACACAGACAACCCATTTATATAAATAGAAGCTGTGTAAGACCTCATTTTCCCTTTGGGGGCGCTGCAGGAAAAGTGAGGACTTAGTGCCAGGATTAACCATTGCATTCCACATTAGGAGGGAAGGATGCTCTCCTCATAGTGATAATAATACTGGACATGTCCGTATCCTCCGTGTGTGCGGCGTCTGCAGGATATACAGAGGGGCCCCATACACAAGTTAAAATAAGGTCACATATAAGTCTGTAACCCGGCCCGTGCCGGGGAGCGCTATTTATATATTGCTCTATGGGGCTGACACTGCTGTCAGTCAGGGGCCGCGCCTGCGCTCCTGGTGCTCAGGACATGGGAGTCCGATAAGGATTGTGTTACTTTACCAGCTATATTGTCATCTCAGTAAAATGTTCATCCAAACGGGAGATTATAAGATTAAAAGGGCTAAACGGGAGGAGAAAAAAATACAGATGCTCTTCCAGAAACAGTGCCACACTTGTCAATGGGTTGTGTCTGGTACTGCAGCGCCACCATACTAGTAATGAGGCTGAACAACAACAGCAGACACAACCTGGGCAGAAGGGAGCATCATTTTTCTCTTTTTTTGTTTCCTTCTCTCTTTTTTCTCTCATTTTCTCTCTTTGTTTCTGTCTCTCTTTTCTTTTTCTTCCTGTCTTTCTTTCTTTCCTTCCTTCCAATATTCTATATGTTATTGCTTCCTTCCTTTCTTCCCTTTCTCATTTATCTTTTCTTTCTTGCGTTCTCTCTTTTCTCTCTCATTCTGTTTTTCTTTCCTTTCTTCTCTTTCGTTCTTTCTCTTTGCTATTATCTTTCTCTCCTTTTTTCTTTTTCTTTCTCTCTCTCCTTTCTTTCTTTTTCTTCCTTTCTTCCTGTCTTTCTTTCTTTCCTTCCAACATTCCAAATGTTATTACTTCTGTCCTTTTTTCCTAACAGTTAAATGTGAACGGGTGCAATTCCTAATAGATAAATGTGAACGGATGCAATTCCTAACAGATAAATGTGAACGGGTGCAGTTCCTAAAAGATAAATGTGAACGGGTGCAATTCCTAACAGATAAATGTGAACGGGTGCAATTCCTAACAGATAAATGTGAACAGGTGCAATTCCTAGCAGATAAATGTGAATAGGTGCAATTCCTAGCAGATAAATGTGAACGGGTACAATTCCTAACAGATAAGTGTGAACAGGTGCAATTCCTAACAGATAAATGTGAACGGGTGCAATTCCTACCAGATAAATGTGAACGGGTACAATTCCTAACAGATACATTTTAATGGGTGCAATTCCTAGCAGATAAATGTGAATAGGTGCAATTCCTAGCAGATAAATGTGAACGGGTGCAATTCCTAATAGATAAATGTGAATGGGTGCAATTCCTAATAGATAAATGTGAATGGGTGTAATTCCCAACAGATAAATGTGAACGGGTGTAATTCCCAACAGATAATTATGAACGGGTGTAATTCCTAACAGATATATGAGAACGGGGGCAATTCCTGACAGATAGATGTGAACAAGTGCAATTCCTAACAGATAAATGTGAACGGGAGCAATTCCTAACAGATAAATGTGAACGGGTGCAATTCCTAATAAAATGTGAACGGGTGTAATTCCTAACAGATAAATGTGAACAAGTGCAATTCCTAACAGATAAATGTGAACAGGTGCAATTCCTAATGGATAAGTGTGAATGGGGCAATTCCTAACAAATAAATGTGAATGGGGGCAATTCCTAACAGATAAATGTGAACGGGTGTAATTTCTAACAGATAAATGTGAACGGGTGCAATTCCTAACAGATAAATGTGAACAGGTGCATTTCCTTATTTCTCTTTCTCTCTCTTTCCTTTTATTTCTCTTTTGCTCTTTCTTTCTCTTCTCCCTATGCTATTATCTATCCTTCTCTCCTTTTTTCTTTCTTTAGTTTTTTTTCTCTCCCCTTTCTTTTTCTCTTTCTTTTTCTTCCTTTCTTCCTGTCTTTCTTTCTTTCCTTCCTTCCAACATTCGAAATGTTATTACTTTCGTACTTTCTTCCTAACAGATAAATGTGGACAGGTGCAATTCCTAACAGATAAATGTGAACGGGTGCAATTCCTAACGGATAAATGTGAAGGGGTGTAATTCCTAACAGATAAATGTAAACGGGGCAATTCCTAACAGATAAATGTGAACGGGGCAATTCCTAACAGATAAATGTGAACGGGTGCAATTCCTAACAGATAAATGTGAACGGGTGCAATTCCTAACGGATAAATGTGAACGGGTGCAATTCCTAACGGATAAGTGTGAATGGGGCAATTCCTAAGAGACAAATGTGAATGGGTGCAATTCCTTCTTTCGTTCTTTTTCTCTTTGTTTTTCTTTCCTTTTTTCTCTCTTTTGATCCTCTCTTTGCTATTATCTATCTTTCCTTTTTTTTCTTTTATTTCTTTCTTATTTTTTTCCTCTCTCTTTTCTTCCTTTCTTCCTCTGTCTTTCTTTCTTTCCTTCCTTCCAACATTCCAAATGTTTTTCTTTCTGTCCTTTCTTCTTAACAGATAAATGTGAACAAATGCAATTCCTAACAGATAAATGTGAACGGGTGCAATTCCTAATAGATAAATGTGAACGGGTGCAAACGTATCAGGATAGTGAACACTGTAAAACCTGGGCAACAATAACAATATTGCATATATTTTCTCCCATTCAGTTCATACTGCAAAAAAATGAAGCTAAGTTACAAAAAAAAGCAGCAGGAAGGGGTTAAAGTAGTATCACTCAGCTTGCAGCGATTGCACCCGTAACATCTGCGCCTCCTCCCATGTGTTTTTACACTTCAGCCGTTCCCATCGTCCTAATACCAGCAGATTCCTCTGATTATTGCCCTTATGGGGCGGGCTCGCCTCGTCAGCTGGGTGACATTTTTGCAGATTTCCACCTGCAGCTATGAATTATCCCTCGCTCCAAGGAAGTCAGTACATTTCCACTCACCTCTTCATCGCCAGCACTCGGCTCCTGTGACGACTCAAAAGTTGTAGTGCCGGGTTCCAATTATGATGGTAGCAATTACTGATAATATGTTACTGTCTCTCATTTACACACAGGGAGGACCGCTGCACGCAGTCACAATTGATCGGATCACGTGCAAAGACCATCGGAGCTTTGTTTTTCCATTACATACACCTAGCAATAAAAAAAAAATAAAATCTACCTGTAGTCACCACTAGGGGGAGCTCTGAAGCGCCAGCATACTGTTATTAATCTATGCTCTGTATGCGGTGAGCTCCCTCTAGTGGTGACTGTGGGCAGCCCAGATTTTAAAGGGTTATTCCCCTCTTCACAAATGGACATTGTCGGATAGGGCTTGTAAAAACAAACAATTTTGCAATTTGTTACTTATTAACATTTTCAGTCGTTCTTGAGATATTAACACTTTTCTTTACAGCTCAAAGTCTAGGAGATCGACCACGGCTGCTAGGCAGCAGAACATGCACAGCGCTTACAACATCTTTACTACTGAGCTTGTAAACACTTTTTTGAGGCAAGGATATTCCTTCCTATTCCCAGTGTAGCACTTACAAGCTACACAGCGGTGGTCGGTCTCCTAGGCAACCAGCTGTAAACAAAAGAAAAATGTTAATATCTCAAGAACGGCTGCAAATTTTGATAAACAGTAAATTGCAAAAGTGCTTTAATTTACGAGCACTATCCAACAATATCCCATCTATAAATATGGGAATACCCCTTTAAATGATTTATATCTATAGCATTGCAGGAGATCTGGAACACTGTATCAGAAGACACTACTAAAAATGAATCGGTGCAGAATTTTGGACCTTTAACAAAATAAATGGCACCCGGGTGTGGACATAACGACCTCCAGTAATTGCATTCTAACTAGTTATAGGGGTTGTCTAATTACATTGGCTATTTAGCATCGGGTTCCATTTGAAGCGACAAACCTTATTTTAGAATGGATTTTCCCCTTTGTTTTCCTATAAGATAAGCGGTGTTTGGCGTTGCGGACAGCCACTGATCTTTCCACTTGCATGCTGGGTTGAACTGGATGTGCATGTGTATAGATGTATCAAACTTCAACTTGCGGTGTTAAAGAGTAAACCATTTACATTTTTATGTCATAAACCAATAGTACACCAGAGAATAAGTTAACTATATAAATAACTTTATAATATATCTTATCAGAAAAATCTGCTTTATTCTCCTCCTGGACTAAACGTTTCCTCTCAATTCATGGGGTAAAAAAAAAATCTGTTTTCAGTTTAGACAGATCTTCGAGTTTCTGAGATAGATGACAGTTGGTGCATAGAAAGTTCTATGGAGGAGGGAGGAGCAAGAGGCTGACAATGACATTCTGCTGCAAGTTCTCCTGAAACGGCAGTTACTGGAGTAGGGAGGAGCTGGAGGAGACAGACATTCTGCTGCAAGTTCTCCTGAAATGACAGTTACTGGAGGAAGGGAGCAGCTGGAGGTGACAGACATTCTGCTGCAAGTTCTCCTGAAATGACAGTTACTGGAGGAGGGAGGAGCTGTAGGTGACACAGGCATGCTGCTGCAAGGTCTCCTGAAACGGCATTTACTGGAGGAGGGAGGAGCTGGAGGAGAGACATTCTGCTGCAAGTTCTCCTGAAATGGCAGTTACTGCACGAGGGAGGATCTGGAGATGACACACATTCTGCTACAAGTTCTCCTGAAACGACAGTTACAGGAGGAAGGGAGCAGCTGAAGGTGACAGACATTCTGCTGCAAGTTCTCCTAAAACAGCAGTTACAGGAAGAAGGGAGCAGCTGAAGGTGACAGACATTCTGCTGCAAGTTCTCCTGAAATGACAGTTACTGGAGGAGGGAGGAGCTGTAGGTGACACAGGCATGCTGCTGCAAGGTCTCCTGAAACGGCATTTACTGGAGGAGGGAGGAGCTGGAGGAGAGACATTCTGCTGCAAGTTCTCCTGAAATGGCAGTTACTGCACGAGGGAGGATCTGGAGATGACACACATTCTGCTACAAGTTCTCCTGAAACGACAGTTACAGGAGGAAGGGAGCAGCTGAAGGTGACAGACATTCTGCTGCAAGTTCTCCTAAAACGGCAGTTACAGGAAGAAGGGAGCAGCTGAAGGTGACAGACATTCTGCTGCAAGTTCTCCTGAAATGACAGTTACAGGAGGAGGGAGGAGCTGGAGGAGACAGACATTCTTCTACAAGTTCTCCTGAAATGGCAGTTACTGGAGGAGGGAGGAGCTGGAGACAGACATTCTGCTGCAAGTTCTCCTGAAATGACAGTTACTGGAGAAGGGAGGAGCTGGAGGTGACACAGACATTTCACTGCAAGTTCTTCTGAAATGACAGTTACAGGAGGAGGGAGGAGCTGGAGGAGACAGACATTTTGCTGCAAGTTCTCCTGAAATGGCAGTTACTGGAGGAAGGTAGGAGCTGGATATAACACAGAGACAGGAGATGACAGTTGGTGCATAGAAAGTTCTATGGAGGAGGGAGGAGCTAGAGGCTGACAATGACATTCTGCTGCAAGTTCTCCTGAAACGGCAGCTACTGGAGGAAGGGAGCAGCTGGAGGTGACAGACATTCTGCTGCAAGTTCTCCTGAAATGACAGTTACAGGAGGAGGGAGGAGCTGGAGGAGACAGACATTCTTCTACAAGTTCTCCTGAAATGGCAGTTACTGGAGGAGGGAGGAGCTGGAGACAGACATTCTGCTGCAAGTTCTCCTGAAATGACAGTTACTGGAGAAGGGAGGAGCTGGAGGTGACACAGACATTTCACTGCAAGTTCTTCTGAAATGACAGTTACAGGGGGAGGGAGGAGCTGGAGGAGACAGACATTTTGCTGCAAGTTCTCCTGAAATGGCAGTTACTGGAGGAAGGTAGGAGCTGGATATAACACAGAGATAGGAGATGACAGTTGGTGCATAGAAAGTTCTATGGAGGAGGGAGGAGCTAGAGGCTGACACTAACATTCTGCTGCACGTTCTCCTGAAATGGCAGTTACTGGAGGAGGGAGGGGCTGGAGGTGACACACATTCTGCTGCAAGTTCTCCTGAAATGGCAGTTAGTGGAGGAGGAAGGGGCTGGAGGTGACACACATTCTGCTACAAGTTCTCCTGAAAGGGCAGTTACAGGACGAAGGGAGCAGCTGCACATTTTTGCTGCAAGTTCTCCTGAAATGACAGTTACTGGAGGAGCTGGAGGTGACACACATTCTGTTACAAGTTCTCCTGAAATAACAGTTACAGGAGGAAGGAGGAGCTGAAGGTGACACATTCTATTACAAGTTCTCCTGAAATGACAGTTACAGGAGGAGACAGACATTATGCTGCAAGTTTTCCTGAAGCAGCAGTTACTGGAAGAGGGATGAGGTGGAGATGACACAGACATTCTGCTGCAAGTTCTCCTGAAATGACAGTTACAGGAGGAGGGAGAAGCCGAAGGAGACAGACATTCTGCTGCAAGTTCTCCTGAAATGGCAGTTACTGGAGGAGCTGGAGGTGACAGACATTCTGCTAGAAGTTCTCCTGAAACGGCAGTTACAAGAAGGGAGGAGCTAGAGCTAACAGATATTTCGCTGCAAGTTCTCCTGAAACGGCAGGTACAGGAGGAGGGAGGACCTGGAGGTGACAGACCTTTCGCTGCAAGATCTGCTGAAACAACAATTACTGGAGGAGGGAGGACCTGGAGGTGACACAGACATTCTGCTGCAAGTTTTGAAACAGAAGATAATTTAGGAGGGACGAGCTAGAGGTAACACAGACATTCTGCTGCAAATTTTTCTGACATGACAGTTACTGGAGGAGGGAGAAAGAAGCTGGTGGTTACACAGATATTCTGCTGCAAGTTCCCCTGAAACGGCATTTATTGGACGCAGGAGGTACAGGTGGTGACACTGCCATTCTGCTGCACGTTCTCCTGAAATGGCAGATACAGGAAGGAAGAGGAGCTGGAGGTGACACAGTCCTTTCACTGCAAGATCTCCTAAAATGACAGTTGCTAGAGGAGGGAGGAGCTACAGGTCACACAGATATTTCGCTGCAAGTTCTAAGACGGAAGATACTGGAGGAGCGATGAGCTGGTGGTGACAGACATTCTGCTGCAAGTTTTGAAACAGAATATACTTTATGAGGGACGAGCTGGAGATGACACAGACATTCTGCTGCAAGTTCTTCTGAAATGGCAGTTACTGGAGGAGGGATGAGCTGGAGCTGAAACAGACATCATGCTGAAACTTCTGCTGAAATGGCAGTTACCAGAGGAAGGACAAGCTGGAGGTAACAGGCATTCTGCTGCAAGTTCTCCTGAAACGCCAGTTACTGGAGGAGGGAGGAGCTAGAGGTGACACACACATTCTGCTACAAGATCTGAAATGGCACTTACTGAAAGATGATAGAGCTGGATGTGACACAGACATTCTGCTGCAAGTTCTTCTGTAACAGCAGTTACTGGAGGAGGGAGGAGCTGGAGGTGACACAGACTTTCTGCTGCAAGTTCACCTGAAATGGCAGTTACAGGAGGAGGTAGGAGCTGGAGGTGACACAGACATTCTGCTGCAAGTTCTTTTGTAACAGCAGTTACTGGAGGAGGGAGGAGCTGGAGGTGACACAGACTTTCTGCTGCAAGTTCACCTGAAATGGCAGTTACAGGAGGAAGTAGGAGCTGGAGGTGACAGACATTCTGCTGCAAGTTCTTTTGTAACAGCAGTTACTGGAGGAGGGAGGAGCTGGAGGTGACACAGACTTTCTGCTGCAAGTTCACCTGAAATGGCAGTTACAGGAGGAGGTAGGAGCTGGAGGTGACACAGACAATCTGCTGCAAGTTCTCCAGAATCACCATTAATAGTTTTCTAAAGACGTTTATGAGCACCCACTACCATCCCTTATCTCAGTATTCTTTCAAATGTAGAAAGAGAGAGCAGGATGGAATGGCGCAACCTTTAAGGATACACAGTCCAGGTCTTCAATGGTTAACCCAGTTATATATTATGTACGTTCTTACGAAAACAGGCCAGTTTTTACTGGATAGCAGACAATTCCTGTGCCAAAACTATGGATCAAGGCAGTCAACAGCAGCGTCCAAGCCTTGTACAAATAAATAGAACCTATGGAAAGTACATACCGTTCATGCGGAACAGAAAGCCTGGGACAGAAGGGGACAGCTTCACCATTTTTATGCACAATCGTTGGTTTTTCCCAGAATATTATTTTTATGAAGACCAAAATTGAAAAGGTTGTTATTTCCTAAAATGATGACATATTCCCAGGATTAGTAGAGGTCAATGGCTTCAATTCAGAAAAGATCCTGCTAAGAAAAAAAAAGTTGAATAAAATATAATAATTTAAAAATAATAAAATAATAAAATGTAATTTAATAATAATAAAAATAATACAATTTAATACTAAAAATAGTACAATTTAATAGTTTATTAAACATAGAAATAATAAAATTCAATTTAATAATAAAATAATAATAATAATAATAATAATAATAAAATAATAAAATGTAATAGTTTAATCATAAAAATAATTTAATTATTTAATGATAAAAATAATAATATTTAATAATTTAATAACATACATATTAACATTTTATTTAAGAAACATAATAAAATTTAATAGTTTAATAATAATAAAAATAATTCAATTTAATCATTTAATAATAATAAAATTTAATAGTTCAATTATAAAAAAAACCTATTTAATAGAAATAATAAAATGTAATAATATAATAATAAAAATAATAAAATGTAATAGTTTAATAATAATACAAATAATTCTGTTTAATCATTTAATAATAAAATAATAATAATAATAATAATAATAATAATAAAATGTAATAATATAAGAATACAAATAATTCAATTTAATCATTTAATAAAAATAAAATGTAATAGTTTAATACCAATAGAAATAATAACATTCAATGTATTACTAATAAAATAATAAAATGTAATAGTTTAATCATAAAAAAACTATTCATCATTTAATAATACTAAAAATAATAAAATGTAATATAATAATACAAATAATAAAATGTAATAATTTAATAATAATAAAAAATAATATTATTATTTATTATTATTATTATTATTATTATTATTATTATTATTATTATTATTATTATTATTATTATTATTATTATTATTATTATTAATAATAATAATAATAATAATAATAATGATAATAAAAATAAATGTAATAGATTAATAATAATAAAAACTAATACAATTTAATCATATAATAATAATAATAAAATAAAATTTAATAGTTTAATAATAAAAAAATCATTTAATAATAAAAATAATAAAATGTAATAATTTTATTAAAGTTTTAAATTAGGAAATAAATCTAAAATGAATAAACAAATGCAGAAATTCTAAAACAATTTATCTAAATGATTAAAAAGTAATTAAAATTAGTCCTGGTGCTGATGAGGTTAGTGATGTGCAAGTTTCTGGGAAGACGCTGTCGCCCGGTCACTCGAGGGCGGTTGGCGTAGTTGTTTTTCTTTGCACAAATTGTTGTACATTACAATTCCATTGAAATCCCAGTTATTTTGGCCCGGAGCTTTCTCGCTGACATACTTTCCGTATGATTGACAGGTTGCCATCTTGAAACGTAAAACTGAAACCAGTCCTAACTGGTGCGGTGTAGCCCAATTCCAACGCCCGGGACACTTCTGCCCACGGGCTCCTGGACGCCTCACTGTCCTGTTGACATAAGACTTTCTGGAATCTCTGTGTATTTCATGTTCTGCTGGTGAAGAATGTGCGCTCAAGGTTATACGATGTCTTCACATCTCCATTCACAGACATGTATGCTCAGGACACTCACAGAGGATCCACAGAGAGCACAGATTATAATACACACAGTGATGTCACAGTACAGGGATAATACACAGTGATGTCACAGTACAGGGATAATACACAGTGATGTCACAGTACAGGGATAATGCACACAGTGATGTCACAGCACAGGGATAATACACACAGTGATGTCACAGCACAGGGATAATACACACAGTGATGTCACAGTACAGGGATAATACACACAGTGATGTCACAGTACAGGGATAATACACAGTGATGTCACAGTACAGGGATAATGCACACAGTGATGTCACAGCACAGGGATAATACACACAGTGATGTCACAGTACAGGGGTAATACACACAGTGATGTCACAGTACAGGGATAATACACACAGTGATGTCACAGTACAGGGATAATACACACAGTGATGTCACAGTACAGGGATAATACACACAGTGATGTCACAGTACAGGGATAATACACACAGAGATGTCACAGTACAGGGATAATACACACAGTGATGTCACAGTACAGGGGTAATACACACAGTGATGTCACAGTACAGGGATAATACACACAGTGATGTCACAGTACAGGGATAATACACACAGTGAGGTCACAGTACAGGGATAATACACACAGTGATGTCACAGTACAGGGGTAATACACACAGTGATGTCACAGTACAGAGATAATACACACAGGGATGTCACAGTACAGGGATAATACACACAGTGATGTCACAGTACAGGGGTAATACACACAGTGATGTCACAGTACAGGGATAATACACACAGTGATGTCACAGTACAGGGATAATACACACAGTGATGTCGCAGTACAGAAGTAATACACACAGTGATGTCGCAGTACAGAGGTAATACACACAGTGATGTCACAGTACAGAGATAATACACACAGTGATGTCACAGTACAGGGATAATACACACAGTGATGGCACAGTACAGGGATAATACACACAGTGATGTCACAGTACAGGATAATACACACAGTGATGTCACAGTACAGGGGTAATACACACAGTGATGTCACAGTACAGGGATAATACACACAGTGATGTCACAGTACAGGGATAATACACACAGTGATGTCGCAGTACAGAAGTAATACACACAGTGATGTCGCAGTACAGAGGTAATACACACAGTGATGTCACAGTACAGAGATAATACACACAGTGATGTCACAGTACAGGGATAATACACACAGTGATGGCACAGTACAGGGATAATACACACAGTGATGTCACAGTACAGGATAATACACACAGTGATGTCACAGTACAGGGATAATACACACAGTGATGGCACAGTACAGGGATAATACACACAGTGATGTCGCAGTACAGGGATAATACACACAGTGATGTCACAGTACAGGGATAATACACACAGTGATGTCACAGTACAGGGATAATACACACAGTGATGTCACAGTACAGGGATAATACACACAGTGATGTCACAGTACAGGGATAATACACACAGTGATGTCACAGTACAGGGATAATACACACAGTGATGTCGCAGTACAGGGGTAATACACACAGTGATGTCACAGTACAGGGATAATACACACAGTGATGTCACAGTACAGGGATAATACACACAGTGATGTCACAGTACAGGGATAATACACACAGTGATGTCACAGTACAGGGATAATACACACAGTGATGTCACAGTACAGGGGTAATACACACAGTGATGTCACAGTACAGGGATAATACACACAGTGATGTCACAGTACAGGGATAATACACACAGTGATGTCACAGTACAGGGGTAATACACACAGTGATGTCACAGTACAGGGATAATACACACAGTGATGTCACAGTACAGGGATAATACACACAGTGATGTCACAGTACAGGGGTAATACACACAGTGATGTCACAGTACAGGGATAATGCACACAGTGATGTCACAGTACAGGGATAATACACACAGTGATGTCACAGTACAGGGGTAATACACACAGTGATGTCACAGTACAGGGATAATACACACAGTGATGTCACAGTACAGGGATAATACACACAGTGATGTCACAGTACAGGGGTAATACACACAGTGATGTCACAGTACAGGGATAATGCACACAGTGATGTCACAGTACAGGGGTAATGCACACAGTGATGTCACAGTACAGGGATAATACACACAGCGATGTCACAGTACAGGGATAATACACACAGCGATGTCACAGTACAGGGATAATACACACAGCGATGTCACAGTACAGGGGTAATGCACACAGTGATGTCACAGTACAGGGATAATACACACAGCGATGTCACAGTACAGGGATAATACACACAGCGATGTCACAGTACAGGGGTAATACACACAGTGATGTCACAGTACAGGGGTAATACACACAGTGATGTCACAGTACAGGGATAATACACACAGTGATGTCACAGTACAGGGATAATACACACAGTGATGTCACAGTACAGGGATAATACACACAGTGATGTCACAGTACAGGGATAATACACACAGTGATGTCACAGTACAGGGGTAATACACACAGTGATTCCATTAATACAACATCAGTCCTATGAGTCTCATGTAAACACAAAGCTGAACAGGTTTGTGAATCGAAATTCTAAATTCATGAAGGAAAATCAGGAAGAGGAAAGATGAAGTGAAACCGAGCAGCAGAGGTGAAGATTAAATCACGAAACCCACAGAGCGGTGGATTTGTGCCTCCAGTTTGCAGACATTACGGGAAATGGAGCCACATTCTATCTGTAATTGGCAATTTTAATCCGCTCGACACAAAACTGCAACAATTCTGGTGCAATCTTTGCTGCAATGGATTTCTGACAACAGCCAGAGCTTAGTGGCACAAGTCATATATATAGTATATACATATAGTATATATATATATATATATAGTATATATATAGTGGCACAAACACACCTTGTCTGAGCCACTTCTTTCAAGAAATCCCCGGTCTCGCTTCTGTATCTGCACGACTGTTTTCTTTTCTTCAGTTTTAGATCAAAGCACAAAAGGAATTCATAAAATTCCAAAGTATGTGTCACCGACCAACACCCGACGAGTCCCATCCTCACGGTGTGTTCATGTTGTGTCCTAAGTTTATCTGCAGCAATGAGGTTCTTCAGAGTATTGCACATCCTCACTGGGGTTGTGTGTGTGACGGTGGGGTTGAGGGGTATGGTAGGGGGGGGGGTGTCCGGCTTCCCTATTTATATTTGGGTAACTTATGCTTTATTCACACTTTGCAGTCATGTTGCAGTAAAACATCTCTGGAAATTGGAGCAAAACTGCAGTAACTCTCCACGATTACCCCCAAAAACATTGCTCCAAAATTTACCCGACAATTTGTGCAAAATCCACGACTACTCTGCATGTTAAATTATGTGTAATAATGAGAAATGACCCAGGGAAAAAGTATTACACACATTACTGAAATGTACATTCCTTGGTGATGAAGCTTCCTGACTCCTCCTGGATGGAGACACTGGTCGTCTGCATTGCTCAGGTGGATTTTGGCCCATTCTTCCACACACACACTCCTCGCATTCTGCAGGTCCCGGCTCCTTCTATGACCTCTGAGCTTTAGTTCCTTCCATACATTTTCTATAGGATTTAGCTCCGGTGATCGGCTCGGCCATTCCAGCAGATTTATTTTCTTCCTCTGAAACCAACTGAGATGCCTTTTGACCTCCAAACTTGGTTTATATTCGACAAAGAGTTCAATTCTGGTCTCATCTGATCAGACTGCGGTATATTCTCCCTGTACTTCACGGAATTATTAAAATGTGTTGAGGAAACTTTATACACTCTTGAACCCGCTTTTTGTTCAGCAGTGGAGTCTTGCGTGGTGAGCGTGCATACAGGAGCGTGCATACAGGAGCGTGCATACAGGAGCGTGCATACAGGAGGGTGCATACAAGAGCATGCATACAGGAGCGTGCATACAGGAGTGTGCATACAGAAGCGTGCATACAGGAGCGTGCATACAGAAGCGTGCATACAGGAGCGTGCATACAGGAGTGTGCATACAGAAGCGTGCATACAGGAGCGTGCATACAGAAGCGTGCATACAGGAGCGTGCATACAGAAGCGTGCATACAGGAGCGTGCATACAGGAGCGTGCATACAGGAGCGTGCATACAGGAGAGTGCATACAGGAGAGTGCATACAGGAGAGTGCATACAGGAGGGTGCATACAAGAGCGTGCATACAGGAGCGTGCATACAGGAGTGTGCATACAGAAGCGTGCATACAGGAGCGTGCATACAGAAGCGTGCATACAGGAGCGTGCATACAGGAGAGTGCATACAGGAGCGTGCATACAGGAGCGTGCATACAGGTGCGTGCATACAGGAGAGTGCATACAGGAGAGTGCATACAGGAGAGTACATACAGGAGCGTGCATACAGGAGAGTGCATACAGGAGCGTGCATACAGGAGCGTGCATACGGGAGCGTGGATACGGGAGGGTGCATACGGAAGCGTGCATACAGGAGGGTGCATACAGGAGCGTGCATACAGGAACGTGCATACAGGAGCGTGCATACAGGGGCGTGCATACAGGAGAGTGCATACAGGAGAGTGCATACAGGAGAGTGCATACGGGAGCGTGCATACGGGAGCGTGCATACGGGAGCGTGGATATGGGAAGGTGCATACAGGAGGGTGCATACAAGAGCGTGCATACAGGAGCGTGAATACAGGAGAGTGCATACAGGAACGTGCATACACGAGCGTGCGTACAGGAGCGTGCATACAGGAGCGTGCATACAGGAGCGTGCATACAGGAGGGTGCATACAGGCCATGGATGGGGAGGGAATTACTCATTGTTTTCTTTGGAACAATTGTACCTGCTGGTTCCCGGTATTTTTGTAGCTCTCCTCATGTGGTCCTTGGCTCTTGGACAAATCTTCTGATAATTCTTTTCACTCTGTCTGGAATCTTGCGGGGAGCACCTGGTCGTTGCCGGTTTATGGTGTAATATGTTCTTTCCACTTCCGGATTATGTCCCCAAAAGTGCTCAATGGAACCTTCAGTAGTTTAGAAATTCTTCTGTAACCAATGACACTAGTATGTTTTATAACAATAAGGTTGTGAAGGTCTTGAGACAGGTCACTGGTTTTACCCATTATGAGATGTTTCTTGTGTGCCACCTTGGTAATGAGACACCTTTTTATAGACCATCAGTTAAACCAGCTGATATTTCACTAAGTGGCAAAATTGCTTTCTAATTAGTGATAGATTTCAGCTGGTGTCAGGACTTTCCACCTCTCTTTCTTCATGTGTTCAATACTTTTTCCCTGTGTTATTTCTCATTATTCCAGATCACTAAATTTATGGACAACGTGGTTTGATTTCTTTACCTGCATGCATTAGATGGGTTGTTACTGACATCTGGTGAGAAATTCATATAGTGACATATTTACATAGAATATTGGTGACGTGTTCAATACTTATTTCACCTGTATGTCCATTGGACACATATGCATTTGAAATCTGTGGCAAATCACAGATCTACTTGATCCCTTACAAGATGCTATTGGCTCATGGATTACCAGAAATCGGGGATGCGTAGGAGGAATCAGGAGGCGCAATGACATCAGAGAAAGGTGCAGGAAAAAGTTGAGCCACATTGAGGCACAGTGGGGGCATTATTAATATATAGGGGCACAGGAGGGCATTATTATTATATAGAGGCACAGAGAGGGGCATTATTATTATATAGAGGCACAGAGGGGGCATTATTAATATATAGAGGCACAGAGGGGCATTATTAATATATAGGGGCACAGAGGGGGCATTATTAATATATAGAGGCACAGAGGGGGCATTATTAATATATAGAGGCACAGAGGGGGCATTATTAATATATAGAGGCACAGAGGGGCATTATTAATATATAGGGGCACAGAGGGGGCATTATTAATATATAGAGGCACAGAGGGGGCATTATTAATATATAGAGGTACAGAGAGGGCATTATTAATATATAGAGGCACAGAGGAGCATTATTAATATGTAGAGGCACAGAGGGGGCATTATTAATATATAGGGGCACAGAGGGGGCATTATTAATATATAGGGGCACAGAGGGGGCATTATTAATATATAGAGGTACAGAGGGGGCATTATTAATATATAGAGGCACAGAGGGGGCATTATTAATATATAGAGGCACAGAGGGGGCATTATTAATATATAGAGGTACAGAGAGGGCATTATTAATATATAGAGGCACAGAGGGGCATTATTAATATATAGAGGCACAGAGGGGCATTATTATTATATAGAGGCACACAGGGGGCATTATTAATATATAGGGGCACAGAGGGGGCATTATTAATATATAGGGGCACAGAGGGGGCATTATTAATATATAGAGGCACAGAGGGGGCATTATTAATATATAGAGGCACAGAGGGGGCATTATTAATATATAGAGGCACACAGGGGGCATTATTATTATATAGAGGCACAGAGGGGGCATTATTAATATATAGAGGCACAGAGGGGCATTATTAATATATAGAGGGATAGAGGGGGCATTATTAATATATAGAGTCACAGAGGGGCATTATTAATATATAGAGGGATAGAGGGGGCATTATTAATATATAGAGTCACAGAGGGGCATTATTAATATATAGAGGCACAGAGGGGCATTATTAATATATAGAGGGATAGAGGGGGCATTATTAATATATAGAGTCACAGAGGGGCATTATTAATATATAGAGGCACAGAGGGGGCATTATTATTATATAGAGGCACAGAGGGGGCATTATTATTATATAGAGGCACAGAGGGGGCATAATTAATATATAGAGGCACAGAGGGGGCATTATTAATATATAGAGGGATAGAGGGGGCATTATTAATATATAGAGGCACAGAGGGGGCATTATTAATATATAGAGGCACAGAGGGGGCATTATTAATATATAGAGGTACAGAGAGGGCATTATTAATATATAGAGGCACAGAGGGGGCATTATTAATATATAGAGGGATAGAGGGGGCATTATTAATATATAGAGGGATAGAGGGGGCATTATTAATATATAAAGGCACAGGAGGACATTATTAATATATAGAGGCACAGAGGGGGCATTATTAATATATAGAGGCACAGAGGGGGCATTATTAATATATAGAGGCACAGAGGGGGCATTATTAACATATAGGGGCACAGAGGGGGCATTATTAATATATAGGGGCACAGAGGGGACATTATTAATATGTAGAGGCACAGAGGGGGCATTATTAATATATAGAGGCACAGAGGGGGCCTTATTAATATATAGAGGCACATAGGGGGCATTATTATTATATAGAGTCACAGAGGGGGCATTATTATTATATAGAGTCACAGAGGGGGCATTATTATTATATAGAGGCACAGAGGGGCATTATTAATATATAGAGGCACAGAGGGGGCATTATTAATATATAGAGGCACAGAGGGGGCATTATTAATATATAGAGGCACAGAGGGGGCATTATTAATATATAGAGGCACAGAGGGGGCATTATTAATATATAGAGGCACAGAGGGGGCATTATTAATATATAGAGGCACAGAGGGGGCATTATTAATATATAGAGGCACAGAGGGGGCATTATTAATATGTAGAGGCACAGAGGGGGCATTATTAATATATAGAGGCACAGAGGGGGCATTATTAATATATAGAGGCACAGAGGGGCATTATTAATATGTAGAGGCACAGAGGGGGCATTATTAATATATAGAGGCACAGAGGGGGCATTATTAATATATAGAGGCACAGAGGGGGCATTATTAATATATAGAGGCACAGAGAGGGCATTATTAATATATAGAGGCACAGAGGGGGCATTATTAATATATAGGGGCACAGAGGGGGCATTATTAATATATAGAGGCACAGAGGGGGCATTATTATTATATAGAGTCACAGAGGGGGCATTATTATTATATAGAGGCACAGAGGGGCATTATTAATATATAGAGGCACAGAGGGGGCATTATTAATATATAGAGGCACAGAGGGGGCATTATTAATATATAGAGGCACAGAGGGGGCATTATTAATATATAGAGGCACAGAGGGGGCATTATTAGGCTATGTGCGCACGTCGCGTAAAAACATGCAGTTACGCTGCGCTTTGTAGCGCAGCGTAACTGCATGCGTCCTGCGTCCCCTGCACAGTCTATGGAGACTGTGCAGGGGCCGTGCGCACGTGGCGTTTAAGAGCGCAGCGCTTCGGCTACTGCCGAAGCGCTGCGCAAAAAGAAGTGACATGTCACTTCTTTCCTGCGCTTTGCCGGCAGCTCCTGCACGGTCTATGGCAGGAGCTGCAGGCAGAGCGCATGGAATCGGCGCTCACTACGGACATTTCTGCAGCGATCTAAAGCGCACATGTGCTCTTCAGATCGCTGCAGAAATTTCTGCAGGGCTTGTACGCAACGTGCGCACATAGCCTTAATATATAGAGGCACAGAGGGGCATTATTAATATATAGGGGCACAGAGGGGGCATTATTAATATATAGAGGCACAGAGGGGGCATTATTAATATATAGAGGCACAGAGGGGGCATTATTAATATATAGAGGCACAGAGGGGGCATTATTAATATGTAGAGGCACAGAGGGGGCATTATTAATATATAGAGGCACAGAGGGGGCATTATTAATATATAGAGGCACAGAGGGGCATTATTAATATGTAGAGGCACAGAGGGGGCATTATTAATATATAGAGGCACAGAGGGGGCATTATTAATATATAGAGGCACAGAGGGGGCATTATTAATATATAGAGGCACAGAGGGGGCATTATTAATATATAGAGGCACAGAGGGGGCATTATTAATATATAGGGGCACAGAGGGGGCATTATTAATATATAGAGGCACAGAGGGGGCATTATTAATATATAGGGGCACAGAGGGGGCATTATTAATATATAGGGGCACAGAGGGGGCATTATTAATATATAGAGGCACAGAGGGGGCATTATTAATATATAGAGGCACAGAGGGGGCATTATTAATATATAGAGGCACAGAGGGGGCATTATTAATATATAGAGGCACAGAGGGGGCATTATTAATATGTAGAGGCACAGAGGGGGCATTATTAATATATAGAGGCACAGAGGGGGCATTATTAATATGTAGAGGCACAGAGGGGGCATTATTAATATATAGAGGCACAGAGGGGGCATTATTAATATATAGAGGCACAGAGGGGGCATTATTAATATGTAGAGGCACAGAGGGGGCATTATTAATATATAGAGGCACAGAGGGGGCATTATTATTATATAGAGGCACAGAGGGGGCATTATTATTATATAGAGGCACAGAGGGGGCATTATTAATATATAGAGGCACAGAGGGGGCATTATTAATATATAGAGGCACAGAGGGGGCATTATTAATATATAGAGGCACAGAGGGGCATTATTAATATATAGAGGCACAGAGGTGGCATTATTAATATATAGAGGCACAGAGGGGGCATTATTAATATATAAAGAGATAGAGGGGGCATTATTAATATATAGAGGCACAGAGGGGGCATTATTAATATATAGAGGCACAGAGGGGGCATTATTAATATATAGAGGCACAGAGGGGGCATTATTAATATATAGAGGCACAGAGGGGGCATTATTAATATATAGAGGCACAGAGGGGGCATTATTAATATATAGAGGCACAGAGGGGGCATTATTAATATATAGAGGCACAGAGGGGGCATTATTAATATATAGGGGCACAGAGGGGGCATTATTAATATGTAGAGGCACAGAGGGGGCATTATTAATATATAGAGGCACAGAGGGGGCATTATTAATATATAGGGGCACAGAGGGGGCATTATTAATATGTAGAGGCACAGAGGGGGCATTATTAATATATAGAGGCACAGAGGGGGCATTATTAATATATAGAGGCACAGAGGGGGCATTATTAATATATAGGGGCACAGAGGGGGCCTTATTAATATATAGAGGCACAGAGGGGGCATTATTAATATATAGAGGCACAGACGGGGCATTATTAATATGTAGAGGCACAGAGGGGGCATTATTAATATATAGAGGCACAGAGGGGGCATTATTAATATATAGAGGCACAGAGGGGGCATTATTAATATATAGAGGCACAGAGGGGGCATTATTAATATATAGGGGCACAGAGGGGGCCTTATTAATATGTAGAGGCACAGATGGGGCATTATTAATATATAGAGGCACAGAGGGGGCATTATTCATATATAGAGGCACAGAGGGGGCATTATTATTATATAGAGGCACAGAGGGGGCATTATTAATATATAGAGGCACAGAGGGGGCATTATTAATATATAGAGGTACAGAGAGGGCATTATTAATATATAGAGGTGCAGAGGGGACATTATTAATATATAGAGGCACAGAGGGGGCATTATTAATATATAGAGGCACAGAGGGGGCATTATTAATATATAAAGGCACAGAGGGGGCATTATTAATATATAAAGGCACAGGAGGGCATTATTAATATATAAAGGCACAGAGGGGGCATTATTATTATATAGAGGCACAGAGGAGGCAATATTAATATATAGAGGCACAGAGGAGCATTATTATATAGAGGCACAGAGGGGGCATTAGTAATATATAGAGGCACAGGAGGGCATTATTAATATATAGAGGCACAGGAGGGCATTAATATTATATAGAGGCACAGAGGGGGCATTATTAATATATAGAGGCACAGAGGGGGCATTATTATATAGAGGCACAGAGGGGGGGCATTATTAATATATAGAGGCACAGAGGGGCATTATTAATATGTAGAGGCACAGAGGGGGCATTATTAATATATAGAGGCACAGGAGGGCATTATTAATATATAGAGGCACAGAGGGGGCATTATTATATAGAGGCACAGAGGGGGCATTATTAATATATAGAGGCACAGTGGGGCATTATTAATATGTAGAGGCACAGAGGGGCATTATTAATATATAGAGGCACAGAGGGGCATTATTAATATATAGAGGCACAGAGGGGCATTATTAATATATAGAGGCACAGAGGTGGCATTATTAATATATAGAGGCACAGAGGGGGCATTATTAATATATAGAGGGATAGAGGGGGCATTATTAATATATAGAGGCACAGAGGGGGCATTATTAATATATAGAGGCACAGAGGGGGCATTATTAATATATAGAGGCACAGAGGGGGCATTATTAATATATAGAGGCACAGAGGGGGCATTATTAATATATAGAGGCACAGAGGGGGCATTATTAATATATAGAGGCACAGAGGGGGCATTATTAATATATAGAGGCACAGAGGGGGCATTATTAATATATAGAGGCACAGAGGGGGCATTATTAATATGTAGAGGCACAGAGGGGGCATTATTAATATGTAGAGGCACAGAGGGGGCATTATTAATATATAGAGGCACAGAGGGGGCATTATTAATATATAGAGGCACAGAGGGGGCATTATTAATATATAGAGGCACAGAGGGGGCATTATTAATATATAGGGGCACAGAGGGGGCCTTATTAATATATAGAGGCACAGAGGGGGCATTATTAATATATAGAGGCACAGACGGGGCATTATTAATATGTAGAGGCACAGAGGGGGCATTATTAATATATAGAGGCACAGAGGGGGCATTATTAATATATAGAGGCACAGAGGGGGCATTATTAATATATAGAGGCACAGAGGGGGCATTATTAATATATAGGGGCACAGAGGGGGCCTTATTAATATGTAGAGGCACAGATGGGGCATTATTAATATATAGAGGCACAGAGGGGGCATTATTCATATATAGAGGCACAGAGGGGGCATTATTATTATATAGAGGCACAGAGGGGGCATTATTAATATATAGAGGCACAGAGGGGGCATTATTAATATATAGAGGTACAGAGAGGGCATTATTAATATATAGAGGTGCAGAGGGGACATTATTAATATATAGAGGCACAGAGGGGGCATTATTAATATATAGAGGCACAGAGGGGGCATTATTAATATATAAAGGCACAGAGGGGGCATTATTAATATATAAAGGCACAGGAGGGCATTATTAATATATAAAGGCACAGAGGGGGCATTATTATTATATAGAGGCACAGAGGAGGCAATATTAATATATAGAGGCACAGAGGAGCATTATTATATAGAGGCACAGAGGGGGCATTAGTAATATATAGAGGCACAGAGGGGGCATTATTAATATATAGAGGCACAGAGGAGCATTATTATATAGAGGCACAGAGGGGGCATTATTAATATATAGAGGCACAGAGGGGGCATTATTAATATATAGAGGCACAGGAGGGCATTAATATTATATAGAGGCACAGAGGGGGCATTATTAATATCTAGAGGCACAGAGGGGCATTATTAATATATAGAGGCACAGAGGGGGCATTATTATATAGAGGCACAGAGGGGGGGCATTATTAATATATAGAGGCACAGAGGGGCATTATTAATATGTAGAGGCACAGAGGGGCATTATTAATATGTAGAGGCACAGAGGGGGCATTATTAATATATAGAGGCACAGAGGGGGCATTATTATTATATAGAGGCACAGGAGGGCATTATTAATATATAGAGGCACAGAGGGGGCATTATTATATAGAGGCACAGAGGGGGCATTATTAATATATAGAGGCACAGTGGGGCATTATTAATATGTAGAGGCACAGAGGGGCATTATTAATATATAGAGGCACAGAGGGGCATTATTAATATATAGAGGCACAGAGGGGCATTATTAATATACAGAGGCACAGAGGGGGCATTATTAATATATAGAGGCACAGAGGGGGCATTATTAATATACAGAGGCACAGAGGGGGCATTATTAATATATAGAGGCACAGAGGGGGCATTATTAATATGTAGAGGCACAGAGGGGGCATTATTAATATATAGAGGCACAGAGGGGCATTATTAATATGTAGAGGCACAGAGGGGCATTATTAATATATAGAGGCACAGAGGGGCATTATTAATATATAGAGGCACAGAGGGGCATTATTAATATACAGAGGCACAGAGGGGGCATTATTAATATATAGAGGCACAGAGGGGCATTATTATTATATAGAGGCACAGAGGGGGCATTATTAATATATAAGGGCACAGAGGGGGCATTATTAATATATAGAGGGATAGAGGGGGCAATATTAATATATAGAGGCACAGAGGGGGCATTATTAATATATAGAGGGATAGAGGGGGCAATATTAATATATAGAGGCACAGAGGGGACATTATTAATATATAGAGGGATAGAGGGGGCAATATTAATATATAGAGGCACAGAGGGGGCATTATTAATATATAGAGGGATAGAGGGGGCAATATTAATATATAGAGGCACAGAGGGGCATTATTAATATATAGAGGCACAGAGGGGGCATTATTAATATGTAGAGGCACAGAGGGGCATTATTATTATATAGAGGCACAGAGGGGGCATTATTAATATATAGGGGCACAGATGGGGCATTATTAATATATAGAGGGGGCATTATTAATATATAGAGGCACAGAGGGGGCATTATTAATATATAGAGGCACAGAGGGGGCATTATTAATATGTAGAGGCACAGAGGGGCATTATTATTATATAGAGGCACAGAGGGGGCATTATTAATATATAGGGGCACAGATGGGGCATTATTAATATATAGAGGGGGCATTATTAATATATAGAGGCACAGAGGGGGCATTATTAATATATAGAGGCACAGAGGGGGCATTATTAATATATAGAGGCACAGAGGGGGCATTATTAATATATAAAGGCACAGGAGGGCATTATTAATATATAGAGGCACAGAGGGGGCATTATTATTATATAGAGGTACAGAGAGGGCATTATTAATATATAGAGGCACAGAGGAGGCAATATTATTATATAGAGGCACAGAGGGGCATTATTATTATATAGAGGCACAGAGGGGGCATTATTATTATCTAGAGGCACAGAGGGGCATTATTATTATATAGAGGCACAGAGGGGGCATTATTATTATATAGAGGCACAGAGGGGGCATTATTAATATATAGAGGCACAGAGGGGCATTATTATTATATAGAGGTACACAGGGGGCATTATTATTATATAGAGGCACAGAGGGGGCATTATTAATATATAGAGGTACAGAGGGGGCATTATTAATATATAGAGGCACAGAGGGGGCATTATTATTATATAGAGGCACAGAGGGGGCATTATTAATATATAGAGGCACAGAGGGGGCATTATTAATATATAGAGGCACAGAGGGGGCATTATTATTATATAGAGGCACAGAGGGGGCATTATTATTATATAGAGGCACAGAGGGGGCATTATTAATATATAGAGGCACAGAGGGGCATTATTATTATATAGAGGCACACAGGGGGCATTATTATTATATAGAGGCACAGAGGGGGCATTATTAATATATAGAGGTACAGAGGGGGCATTATTAATATATAGAGGCACAGAGGGGGCATTATTAATATATAGAGGCACAGAGGGGGCATTATTAATATATAGAGGCACAGAGGGGCATTATTAATATATAGAGGTGCAGAGGGGACATTATTAATATATAGAGGCACAGAGGAGCATTATTATATAGAGGCACAGAGGGGCATTATTAATATATAGAGGCACAGAGGGGGCATTATTATATAGAGGCACAGAGGGGGGGCATTATTAATATATAGAGGCACAGAGGGGGCATTATTATTATATAGAGGCACAGGAGGGCATTATTAATATATAGAGGCACAGAGGGGGCATTATTAATATATAGAGGCACAGTGGGGCATTATTAATATGTAGAGGCACAGAGGGGCATTATTAATATATAGAGGCACAGAGGGGCATTATTAATATATAGAGGCACAGAGGGGCATTATTAATATACAGAGGCACAGAGGGGGCATTATTAATATATAGAGGCACAGAGGGGGCATTATTAATATACAGAGGCACAGAGGGGGCATTATTAATATATAGAGGCACAGAGGGGGCATTATTAATATGTAGAGGCACAGAGGGGGCATTATTAATATATAGAGGCACAGAGGGGCATTATTAATATGTAGAGGCACAGAGGGGCATTATTAATATATAGAGGCACAGAGGGGCATTATTAATATATAGAGGCACAGAGGGGCATTATTAATATATAGAGGCACAGAGGGGCATTATTAATATATAGAGGCACAGAGGCGGCATTATTAATATATAGAGGCACAGAGGGGGCATTATTAATATATAGAGGCACAGAGGGGGCATTATTAATATATAGAGGCACAGAGGGGCATTATTATTATATAGAGGCACAGAGGGGGCATTATTAATATATAGAGGGATAGAGGGGGCAATATTAATATATAGAGGCACAGAGGGGGCATTATTAACATATAGAGGCACAGAGGGGGCAATATTAATATATAGAGGCACAGAGGGGCATTATTAATATATAGAGGCACAGAGGGGGCATTATTAATATATAGAGGCACAGAGGGGGCATTATTAATATGTAGAGGCACAGAGGGGCATTATTATTATATAGAGGCACAGAGGGGGCATTATTAATATATAGGGGCACAGAGGGGGCATTATTAATATATAGAGGGATAGAGGGGGCAATATTAATATATAGAGGCACAGAGGGGGCATTATTAATATATAGAGGGATAGAGGGGGCAATATTAATATATAGAGGCACAGAGGGGCATTATTAATATATAGAGGCACAGAGGGGGCATTATTAATATATAGAGGCACAGAGGGGGCATTATTAATATATAGAGGCACAGAGGGGGCATTATTAATATATAAAGGCACAGGAGGGCATTATTAATATATAGAGGCACAGAGGGGGCATTATTATTATATAGAGGTACAGAGAGGGCATTATTAATATATAGAGGCACAGAGGAGGCAATATTATTATATAGAGGCACAGAGGGGCATTATTATTATATAGAGGCACAGAGGGGGCATTATTATTATATAGAGGCACAGAGGGGGCATTATTATTATATAGAGGCACAGAGGGGGCATTATTATTATATAGAGGCACAGAGGGGGCATTATTAATATATAGAGGTACAGAGGGGGCATTATTAATATATAGAGGCACAGAGGGGGCATTATTAATATATAGAGGCACAGAGGGGGCATTATTATTATATAGAGGCACAGAGGGGGCATTATTAATATATAGAGGCACAGAGGGGGCATTATTAATATATAGAGGCACAGAGGGGGCATTATTATTATATAGAGGCACAGAGGGGGCATTATTATTATATAGAGGCACAGAGGGGGCATTATTAATATATAGAGGCACAGAGGGGCATTATTATTATATAGAGGCACACAGGGTGCATTATTATTATATAGAGTCACAGAGGGGGCATTATTAATATATAGAGGTACAGAGGGGGCATTATTAATATATAGAGGCACAGAGGGGGCATTATTAATATATAGAGGCACAGAGGGGCATTATTAATATATAGAGGCACAGAAAGGCATTATTAATATATAGAGGCACAGAGGGGGCATTATTATTATATAGAGGCACAGAGGGGCATTATTAATATATAGAGGCACAGAAAGGCATTATTAATATATAGAGGCACAGAGGGGCATTATTAATATATAGAGGCACAGAGGGGGCATTATTAATATATAGAGGCACAGAGGGGGCATTATTATTATATAGAGGCACAGAGGGGGCATTATTAATATATAGAGGCACAGAGGGGGCATTATTAATATATAGAGGCACAGAGGGGGCATTATTAATATATAGGGGCACAGAGGGGGCCTTATTAATATATAGAGGCACAGAGGGGGCATTATTAATATATAGAGGCACAGAGGGGGCATTATTAATATGTAGAGGCACAGAGGGGGCATTATTATTATATAGAGGTACAGAGAGGGCATTATTAATATATAGAGGCACAGAGGGGCATTATTATTATATAGAGGTACACAGGGGGCATTATTATTATATAGAGGCACAGAGGGGGCATTATTAATATATAGAGGTACAGAGGGGGCATTATTAATATATAGAGGCACAGAGGGGGCATTATTAATATATAGAGGCACAGAGGGGGCATTATTATTATATAGAGGCACAGAGGGGGCATTATTAATATATAGAGGCACAGAGGGGGCATTATTAATATATAGAGGCACAGAGGGGGCATTATTATTATATAGAGGCACAGAGGGGGCATTATTATTATATAGAGGCACAGAGGGGGCATTATTAATATATAGAGGCACAGAGGGGCATTATTATTATATAGAGGCACACAGGGTGCATTATTATTATATAGAGTCACAGAGGGGGCATTATTAATATATAGAGGTACAGAGGGGGCATTATTAATATATAGAGGCACAGAGGGGGCATTATTAATATATAGAGGCACAGAGGCGGCATTATTAATATATAGAGGCACAGAGGGGCATTATTAATATATAGAGGCACAGAAAGGCATTATTAATATATAGAGGCACAGAGGGGGCATTATTATTATATAGAGGCACAGAGGGGCATTATTAATATATAGAGGCACAGAAAGGCATTATTAATATATAGAGGCACAGAGGGGCATTATTAATATATAGAGGCACAGAGGGGGCATTATTAATATATAGAGGCACAGAGGGGGCATTATTATTATATAGAGGCACAGAGGGGGCATTATTAATATATAGAGGCACAGAGGGGGCATTATTAATATATAGAGGCACAGAGGGGGCATTATTAATATATAGGGGCACAGAGGGGGCCTTATTAATATATAGAGGCACAGAGGGGGCATTATTAATATATAGAGGCACAGAGGGGGCATTATTAATATGTAGAGGCACAGAGGGGGCATTATTATTATTATTATTATTATTTTTTATTATAGCGCCATTTATTCCATGGCGCTTTACAAGTGAAAGAGGGTATACGTACAACAATCATTAACAGTACAAGACAGACTGGTATAGGAGGAGAGAGGACCCTGCCCGCGAGGGCTCACAGTCTACAGGGAATGGGTGATGGTACAATAGGTGAGGACAGAGCTGGTTGCGCAGTGGTCTACTGGGCTGAGGGCTATTGTAGGTTGTAGGCTTGTTGGAAGAGGTGGGTCTTGAGGTTCCTCTTGAAGCTTTCCACGGTAGTGGAGAGTCTGATGTGCTGAGGTAGAGCGTTCCAGAGTATGGGGGATGCACGGGAGAAAACTTGTACACGATTGTGGGAAGAGGAAATAAGAGAGGAGCAGAGAAGGAGATCTTGTGAGGATCTAAGGTTGCGTGCAGGTAGGTACTAGGAGACTAGGTCACAGATGTAGGGAGGAGACAGGTTGTGCATGGCTTTGTATGTCATGGTTAATGTTTTGAACTGGAGTCGTTGGGCGATGGGAAGCCAGTGAAGGGATTGGCAGAGTGGCGAGGCTGGGGAGTAGCGAGGGGAGAGGTGGATTAAGCGGGCTGCAGAGTTTAGGATATATTGGAGGGGTGCAAGAGTGTTGGAAGGGAGGCCAGAGAGCAGGAGGTTGCAGTAGTCGAGGCGGGAGATGATGAGGGCATGCACTAATGTTTTTGAAGATTCTTGGTTAAGAAAAGCACGGATCCGGGAGATATTTTTGAGTTGTAATCGGCATGAGTTGAAGAGGGCTTGGATGTGTGGCTTGAAGGATAGAGCAGAGTCGAGGGTTACTCCAAGGCAACGAGCTTGTGAGACTGGGGTGAGTGAGCAACCATCAAGTTTGATGGAAAGGCTTGTTGGAGGAGGTGAGTGAGGAGGAGGAAAGACAATAAACTCTGTTTTGTCCATGTTAAGTTTTAGGAATCGTGCAGAGAAGAAGGATGAAATAGCAGACAAACATTGTGGTATTTTGGTTAGTAGAGAGGTAATGTCAGGTCCAGAGAGGTAGATCTGTGTGTCATCGGCATAGAGATGATACTGGAAGCCGTGGGACTCTATGAGCTGTCCCAAGCCGAAGGTATAGATGGAGAACAGCAGGGGTCCAAGAACTGAGCCTTGAGGGACACCGACAGATAGGGGGCGAGATGAGGAAGTGATGTGAGAATGGGAGACGCTGAAAGTTCGGTCGGTTAGGTATGAGGAGATCCAAGATAGGGCCAAGTCTGTGATGCCCAGAGATGAGAGAATCTGTAGTAGGAGGGAATGGTCTACTGTGTCGAAGGCAGAGGACAGGTCCAGGAGGAGGAGGATAGAGTAGTGTCGCTTGGCTTTGGCGGTTAGTAGATCATTGGTGACTTTGGTTAGGGCAGTTTCGGTAGAATGATGTGGTCGGAAGCCAGATTGTAGCCAGTCAAAGAGGGAGCAGGAGGAGAGGTATGAGGACAATTCAAGATGGACTTGCTGTTCCAGTAGTTTTGAGGCATAGGGGAGAAGGGATATGGGGCGATAGTTTGACACAGAGGATGGGTCAAGGGAGGGCTTTTTGAGGATGGGTGTAATAGAGGCATGTTTAAAGCATGAAGGGAATACACCACTTGCTAGTGATAGGTTGAAGAGATGGGTTAGGGCTGGGATGAGGACTGCGGTGATGTTGGGGATGAGGTGCGATGGGAGCGGGTCCAGTGCACAGGTGGTTAGATGTGATCTTGAGAGTAGAGTGGAGAGATTGTTTTCTGTCATGGTGGAGAAGCTGGATTTGGAGGAAGAGGGATGAGTAGCTATGATGAGGGGCTGTGGTGATTGTGGGCCAAAGCTTGCTCTGATGTTGTCAATCTTCCGCTTGAAGAAAGAGGCAAAGTCTTCAGCTGAGATGAGAGGAGAGGGAGGTGGTGCCGGAGGACGGAGGAGAGAATTGAAAGTGTTGAATAGCTGTTTAGGGTTGTGAGAGAAAGAAGATATGAGGGATGAGAAGTAGGTTTGTTTTGCAGCAGTGAGTGTGGACTTGAAAGTGGTGAGGGACTCTTTATATGCAATGAAGTGCTCAGTGGAATGAGACCTCTTCCATCTGCGCTCAGCAATTCTGGAAGCCCGTCTAAGTTCTTTAGTCTGCCTTGTGTGCCAGGGTTGCCTGTTGATTGTGCGGGTTTTGGTGTGTGTGAGGGGGGCAGCTGATTCGAGAGCTGCAGAGATTGTAGTGTTGTATAAAGTTGCAGCGGCATCTGCATCATGTAGAAATGCAATGTCTGTGAGGGGGAGAAGGGACTGAGAAAGGGCGTGTAAATCAATGTGTTTGATATTTCTGCGAGGGTATGAAAATTTGTGGAGGGGGGGTTGCATACTTGGAGAAGAGAGGGAAGAGAATGTGAGTAGGTTGTGGTCAGACAGGGGGAGAGGCGAGTTAGAGAGGTTAGATAGGGAACAGAGGCGAGTGAAGATGAGGTCCAGCGTGTGGCCATCTTTGTGAGTAGCTGCAGAAGACCATTGGGTGAGGCTGAAGGAGGAAGCGAGTGTTAGAAGTTTGGAGACAGATGAGTGGGAAGTGTCAATGGGGATATTGAAATCACCCATAATGATGGTGGGGATGTCGGTGGAAAGGAAGTGTAGTAGCCAGGTGGTGAAATGGTCAAAAAAGGCAGTGGCTGGTCCTGGAGGGCGGTAAATGACAGCCAGTTGAAGGTTGGAGGGGGCGTAGATGCGTACGGAGTGCACCTCAAAAGAGGGGAGCGTGACAGAGGGTGGTAGTGGAATTGGTGTAAAGGAGCATTGGTCGGACAGGAGCAAACCAACTCCTCCACCATGCTTGTTACTAGGGCGGGGGGTGTGAGAGAGTTGGAGACCACCATAAGAAAGTGCAGCAGGAGAGGCAGTGTCAGAGGGGGTGAGCCAGGTTTCTGTGATGGCGAGGAAGGAGAGTTTATTAGTGATGAACAGATCATGAATGTAGGATAGTTTGTTGCAGACAGAGCGAGCGTTCCATAGAGCTCCTGTTAGTGGGACTGGGGGAGCGGGGCTGGGTGAATGGGTATGAGGTTTGCGAGGTTGCGGAAATTTGTGTTAGGTTGTTGAAGAGGGTTTGAAGTGACAATAGGGATGTGGTGAGGAGGACCAGGATTAGGAGAGATATCCCCAGCAGTGAGGAGAAGCAGTGAGGAGTGTTAGTAGGTGGGAGCAGGAGAGGCCATGAGGTGGTCGTGTGTGTCTGGAGACACTGGGTGAAATGTGGAGGAAAATATCTGAGGGGAAGGTGAGATGGGTGGGGAAGATGGAGGGAGAGATGGATAGTTCATTACTGGCTTTAGGGATCAGAGGGGGCAGTAAAAAGTGAAGTATTATAGGGGTGAGAGTGAATAGAAACACAAACATTGTTTACAGTGACTATGTATGCAGTTACCTTCCGGTCACTTCCGGCCCAATTCTGGCCTAATTCAATGCATCATACTTATATGGTGCAGACTTGTCATGGTGCAGACGAAAAGTCTTGTGCAGACTTTTATTTGCCCCACTATATACACATACAAGTGCACTCAGCTGTGAAGGGGTGGGTTGCAAGACTAACCCCTTGATCACTCAATCAAAGAAAAAAAAAAAAGAAGATGCTGCTTAACATAGGCAAAATAAACAAAGGTCATAAAAGGGGGTGCTAAACAGGGGGGGAAAGATCACAGTGAGATGCTGGAGGATGTCAGGAAGATATTGAAGCAGAGAAAGAACAGGTCAGATATAGTGCAAAAGTAGAGTGCATGAATTGACATACTTGTATTGGTGCAGACGAATATATAGAGGTACAGAGGGGGCATTATTATTATATAGAGGCACAGACGGGGCATTATTAATACAGTTAGGTCCAGAAATCTTTGGACAGTGACACAATTTTCGCGAGTTGGGCTCTGCATGCCACCACATTGGATTTGAAATGAAACCTCTACAACAGAATTCAAGTGCAGATTGTAACGTTTAATTTGAAGGTTTGAACAAAAATATCTGATAGAAATTGTAGGAATTGTCACATTTCTTTACAAACACTCCACATTTTAGGAGGTCAAAAGTAATTGGACAAATAAACCAAACCCAAACAAAATATTTTTATTTTCAATATTTTGTTGCGAATGCTTTGGAGGCAATCACTGCCTTAAGTCTGGAACCCATGGACATCACCAAACGCTGGGTTTCCTCCTCCTTAATGCTTTGCCAGGCCTTTACAGCCGCAGCCTTCAGGTCTTGCTTGTTTGTGGGTCTTTCCATCTTAAGTCTGGATTTGAGCAAGTGAAATGCATGCTCAATTGGGTTAAGATCTGGTGATTGACTTGGCCATTGCAGAATGTTCCACTTTTTTGCACTCATAAACTCCTGGGTAGCTTTGGCTGTATGCTTGGGGTCATTGTCCATCTGTACTATGAAGCGCCGTCCCATCAACTTTGCGGCATTTGGCTGAATCTGGGCTGAAAGTATATCCCGGTACACTTCAGAATTCATCCGGCTACTCTTGTCTGCTGTTATGTCATCAATAAACACAAGTGACCCAGTGCCATTGAAAGCCATGCATGCCCATTCCATCACGTTGCCTCCACCATGTTTTACAGAGGATGTGGTGTGCCTTGGATCATGTGCCGTTCCCTTTCTTCTCCAAACTTTTTTCTTCCCATCATTCTGGTACAGGTTGATCTTTGTCTCATCTGTCCATAGAATACTTTTCCAGAACTGAGCTGCCTTCATGAGGTGTTTTTCAGCAAATTTAACTCTGGCCTGTCTATTTTTGGAATTGATGAATGGTTTGCATCTAGATGTGAACCCTTTGTATTTACTTTCATGGAGTCTTCTCTTTACTGTTGACTTAGAGACAGATACACCTACTTCACTGAGAGTGTTCTGGACTTCAGTTGATGTTGTGAACGGGTTCTTCTTCACCAAAGAAAGTATGCGGCGATCATCCACCACTGTTGTCATCCGTGGACGCCCAGGCCTTTTTGAGTTCCCAAGCTCACCAGTCAATTCCTTTTTTCTCAGAATGTACCCGACTGTTGATTTTGCTACTCCAAGCATGTCTGCTATCTCTCTGATGGATTTTTTCTTTTTTTTCAGCCTCAGGATGTTCTGCTTCACCACAATTGAGAGTTCCTTAGACCGCATGTTGTCTGGTCACAGCAACAGCTTCCAAATGCAAAACCACACACCTGTAATCAACCCCAGACCTTTTAAGTACTTCATTGATTACAGGTTAACGAGGGAGACGCCTTCAGAGTTGATTGCAGCCCTTAGAGTCCCTTGTCCAATTACTTTTGGTCCCTTGAAAAAGAGGAGGCTATGCATTACAGAGCTATGATTCCTAAACCCTTTCTCTGATTTGGATGTGAAAACTTTCATGTTGCAGCTGGGAGTGTGCACTTTCAGCCCATATTATATATAGAATTGTATTTCTGAACATGTTTTTGTAAACAGCTAAAATAACAAAACTTGTGTCACTGTCCAAATATTTCTGGACCTAACTGTATATAGAGGCACAGAGGGGGCATTATTATTATATAGAGGCACAGAGGGGCATTATTATATAGAGGCACAGAGGGGGCATTATTAATATATAGAGGCACAGAGGAGGCAATATTATTATATAGAGGTACAGAGGGGGCATTATTATTATATAGAGGCACACAGGGGGCATTATTATTATATAGAGGCACAGAGGGGCATTATTATATAGAGGCACAGAGGGGGCATTATTAATATATAGAGGCACAGAGGAGGCAATATTATTATATAGAGGTACAGAGGGGGCATTATTATTATATAGAGGCACACAGGGGGCATTATTAATATATAGAGGCACAGATGGGCATTATTAATATATAGAGGCACAGAGGGGGCATTATTAATATATAAAGGCACAGAGGGGGCATTATTAATATATAGAGGCACAGAGGGGGCATTATTAATATATAGAGGCACAGAGGGGGCATTATTAATATATAGAGGCACAGAGGGGGCATTATTATTATATAGAGGCACACAGGGGGCATTATTAATATATAGAGGCACAGAGGGGCATTATTATTATATAGAGGCACACAGGGGGCATTATTAATATATAGAGGCACAGATGGGCATTATTAATATATAGAGGCACAGAGGGGGCATTATTAATATATAAAGGCACAGAGGAGGCATTATTAATATATAGAGGCACAGAGGGGGCATTATTAATATATAGAGGCACAGAGGGGCATTATTATTATATAGAGGCACAGAGGGGCATTATTATTATATAGAGGCACAGAGGGGGCATTATTAATATATAGAGGCACAGAGGGGGCATTATTAATATATAGAGGCACAGAGGGGCATTATTAATATATAGAGGCACAGAGGGGCATTATTATTATATAGAGGCACAGAGGCGGCATTATTAATATATAGAGGCACAGAGGGGGCATAATTATTATATAGAGGCACAGAGGGGGCATTATTAATATATAAAGGCACAGAGGAGGCATTATTAATATATAGAGGCACAGGAGGGCATTATTAATATATAGAGGCACAGAGGGGGCATTATTAATATATAGAGGCACAGAGGGGGCATTATTAATATATAGAGGCACAGAGGGGGCATTATTAATATATAGAGGCACAGAGGGGTATTATTGTTATATGGAGACAGGTACATAGGGGGATTTATTCATATAGACACACAGGGGGTCAGTGTACCTGACTGACAATCTAGTGTAGGGTGGGGACTTTGGGGTAACAAGGTCTAAAAGTTTATTTGGGATGAGCTTTTTATTTCTCATTATGACACATCAATATACAATATATTATGTTTTACACAGGACTGCAGGTAAATGATTTGTACATGATTGCATGTAAATGGTCTACATAGGACTGCAGGTAACTGGTTTGCACAGGACTGCAGGTAAATCCCTTTTATGACATTCATCCTGTAAGAACTCAGAGACAACTCCCGCTCTGCTACATGGTCACCGGCATAATGGCGCAGGAGAGACACAGTGGAAACTTCCTCATGTGTTTCCAGTCTTGGAGGGTTTGCAGAACTTGTTGCACTTTGTAACCTTCCTCCTCGGTGCAGCGCTGAGAGCCCTGGAGGCGGCGAGACGTTATCTCCGGGCAGAGGAGGGGCGGGCAGCGCCGGAGATCACGGCCTGGGCCTGGGCCAGTAATGGGGGGAGGGGGGCTCTGCAGGGCGGTCCCGGGCTGCAGGATCCGGATGGAACCGGAAAGCACAGAGCAGACAGCATCTGCCACGGGCGGAGACAGTCACGGGGCCCGAGAGTGCGGAGGGAGTGTCCGAGCCTGCGGAGGGCGGGGCCGAGAGTGCGGAGGGCGGGGCCTAGAGAGCAGGGGGAGGGGCCGAGAGTGCGGAGGGAGGGGCCGAGGCGTCGCTCTACACTCCCCTTCCTAGTGCAGTATCTCGGCTGCATCTGCGCACAATGAGACGGCAGGAGAGCATAGGAATACTCAACCAATGTTACGAAGTGCAGCTATAGGCTGTGTGCACACAGTGCTTTTTTTTCCAGCAGAAAAGAAGCCTGTCTTGGCAGGGAAAAGCTGCTGAAATGTGCTTTTTTCATGCATTTTTTATGTTCACATGCTTTATTTCATGCTTTTTCATGCATTTTTCATGTTTTTTCCCATTCTATTTTTCATGCTTCTTCACATGCTTTATTTCATGCTTTTTTCATGCATTTTTAATGTTTTTTCACATTTTGTTTTTATGCTTTTTTTCATGTTTCTTCACATGCTTTATTTCATGCTTTTTTCATGCATTTTTTTATGTTTCTGCACATGCTTTATTTCATGCTTTTTTCATGCATTTTTTCATGTTTCTTCACATGCTTTATTTCATGCTTTTTTCATGCATTTTTTTATGTTTCTTCATATGCTTTATTTCATGCTTTTTTCATGCATTATTTATGTTTTTATCACATGCTTTATTTCATGCTTTTTTGTGCTTTTTTTTGTCATGGCAATCAGGGGGTTCAGGTGCTGTACCCCCACGCTCAACGCCAGGTCTCCAGCTGATGTTACAGCCATGACACGACTCTCTTTGCTCAAAGTGGTGCTTGCGCCGCTCCAGGCAATTTAACCCCCTGAATGCTGGGATCAGTGCGATCGATCGCAGCAGTCAGAAGGCAGGGAGAGGGGTGTCTTACCTCTCCCTGGTGATCGGGTCCCTGGAAAGTGATCATGGGGGGCCCGATCTCTGCCATAGTAACCCTGGGTCCCGGGCTAAAGCCTGTGAGGCCTAGGTACAGGGAACCCCTGTGACGTCACAAGGTGAATCGCGTTCATGTCGGTGAATCGGCAGGGAACCCCGGTGATCCCTACCCTGAGTGACATCACCGCTGATCGCGGCTCACTCTCTGCCTGCAGTAACAACGTTCAGTCATGTTCCATGATCACGTGCTGTAATTTCAGATGTAGCAGTGCTGAAATCGTCGTGGGACCTCGTGTGGATTACGCCAGACCATCAGGGGTGTTTTGAGGTTAATAAAGCGGTAACAGAGGGTGTTTCTTTTTCATTTATTTCAAAGAAAGGATTTTTTCAGTATTTATTTACTTTCACTTATAGATTAATGATAGGGGGTGTCATAGATGCTGCCGTCACTAATGTAGGGCTTAGTGGCAGCTGTGGGCTGTCATTAACCTCTTGTATTACCACCGCACCAGGGCAATCGGCTAGAGCCAGATAAAGCGCCGGGCTTGTCACATCTAGTGAATGTAACAGACCCCGGGCGGCTGCTGGCTGCTATTCATAGCCTGGGGCGGCCTAATAATAAGCAATACTTGACATGGCTGTGATGGGGCAGGGAGGGGATGATTTTTGCCATCTGATCATTTACCGATCCATGGCAAAATCGTTTACGGGAAATGATCGGGCGTCCGATCCTGATCCGGGCAAAGATCATACGATTTTTTCAAATTTTTGCCGAACAGAATTGCTCATCTCTGTTGGAGGAACCCCGGAGACGTCAAAAAGCACAAAAAAGCAACGTGGGCGTTACACATGCGTATTCTCCTGCGTTGTTGGGGAAAAAAGTAGGAAAAACGCAGAAAAAATTGACGCTGCTTCCATTTGCAGAAACAGACAGGGGGACTGCACATCCATCTGGCCACCGAAGTCCCCGGAGCACAGTGCCACAGAGGGTCTGGAGTCGAGATCTAAGCCAGGCTCCACCGCGGACCCGCGTCACCTGCATACAGGACGGGAGACAACAAGTCAAGAACCGGGGTCCCCAAGTAGCTTCAGGCCACGGGGATCCATATCTAAAGGCGCAAGCAGGAAGGGCCCACCGACCACCGTACCGGGTCTGACCTCCAGTGGATCCGGGATCGACTGGGGCCCATCACGGCGGTGACCGGTATCTTCCGGGCAATCTAAAGAAGTGTAAGTAACACACCTGGAACCGCAGCTCCTGACTCAGCCTTTTCATTGCCGGCGCCTCGTGCTTCGGCGCCAATGGCCACTACTCCCCTCAAAATCCTTCTGGGGCCCGCTCCACCTGTGGAGAGCAGAACCATCCTTGCTGCTATGACCAGCCGCCTCGGAGGATAGCGACCGCACCGGCGGCTAATCCCTATTAATTTCATCCTTTCCGTCCCGTCATCCCCAATCCCCTTTTATTGTACACCTCGGGGCCACGAAGCCGGGCATTGCCACCCGTGACATCCCCAGACCCGACATCACCGGCCCGGCGACGAGGAACAATTTAACCCCTTGCCCCGTGGCAGGGGTCACCCAGCTTTCCTTGGATCAGATAGTATTATATAGTAGGGCAGGACCTTGACTTTGTGTTTCCAGTTCTCGGCGGCTGCGGATAGTAAATACATGACTCATTATGTCACAAGGAAAACAGGTTGTCGGAAAACACAATGCACAAAGCGGCAGATACTATGCGAAGCATCCTGCTGGGGGCCATCACACGCCGCCGCCGCTCCTCATCATCACCTCAAAAACTTTCCACCAACAGGGTGTAAGGAGACGCCTGCACTTAGTTCACCTCTCTATTGTTCTCTGTTATCAGCCAATAGCAGGAGCTATTTTTTCACATGCAGCCTGAAGGTTGCAGCTCAGTCGCATTCGCTTTTACTCCTTTATTCTCCTTTTTATTTGGAATGACGCCATTCATGTTACCATAAAATGTACTGAAAAATGGGGGGAAAAAAGTCCAAGAGGGGTAAAATGGCGAAACCTCTATCCCCCCAACAAGTAAACTATTGGGGTTTTTTTTTACCGTAAACCGGATTCTCCGGAAAAACATTTATTTTAATTTTTTATTTACTTTTACTGTTTTGTAAACAATGTAGAACTTTTTTAAAAAAATGTTTTTTGTTGCCATTTTCTGAAACATAACATTTTAGGGTACACACAACATTTAGCTGATTTTTTTTATTTATTTATTGCTTTTATTTTTTTCTTAAGAAGGATTAGTGAACAAAAAAAAACAATTCTGATGCTTCAACTTTTTTTTAACTTTTTACTTTTTGCGTTGAATATTTTTTATTTTGGCAGTCTGGAATTTTTAGTGCTGTGGCCAGTGGCGTAATTAGAGTTTGATAAGCCCCGGTGCAAAGTTTAGACCTGGGCCCCCCAACTGTACACCAACACTCGGGGTACGGGATAATGACGATGACACTTGGGTCACAAGATAATGTCACTACCATTTGTCTTTTTCCCTCAGCACTCAGGTTTCCCATAATCTGAAATCCCTCTTTCTATCAGCACCCAGCTTTCCCATGCTCTGCTATACATCTTTCCCTCAGCACCCAGCTTTCCCATGTTCTGATATCAATCTTTCCCTCAACACCCAGCTTTCCAATGCTTTGTTATACATCTTTCCGCTCAGCACCCAGCTTTCCCATGCTCTGATATCAATCTTTCCCTCAGCACCCAGCTTTCCTATGTTCTGATATCAATCTTTCCCTCAGCTCCCAGCTTTCCCATGCTTTGTTGTACATCTTCCCCCTCAGCACCCAGCTTTCCCATGCTTTGTTATACATCTTTCCGCTCAGCACCCAACTTTCCCATGCTTTGTTATACATCTTCCCCCTCAGCACCCAGCTTTCCCATGCTTTGTTATACATCTTCCCCCTCAGCACCCAGCTTTCCCATGCTCTGCTATACATCTTTCCCTCAGCACCCAGCTTTCCCATGCTCTGATATACATCTTTCCCTCAGCACCCAGCTTTCCCATGCTCTGCTATACATCTTTCCCTCAGCACCCAGCTTTCCCATGCTCTGATATACATCTTTCCCTCAGCACCCAGCTTTCCCATGCTCTGCTATACATCTTTCCCTCAGCACCCAGCTTTCCCATGCTCTGATATACATCTTTCCCTCAGCACCCAGCTTTCCCATGATTTGTTATACATCTTTCCCTCAGCACCCAGCTTTCCCATGCTCTGATATACATATTTCCCTCAGCACCCAGCTTTTGCATGATATCAGAGCATGGGAAAGCTGGGTGCTGAGGGGGAAGATGTATAACAAAGCATGGGAAAGCTGGGTGCTGAGGGGGAAGATGTATAGCAGAGCATGGGAAAGCTGGGTGCTGAGGGGGAAGATGTATAGCAGAGCATGGGAAAGCTGGGTGCTGAGGGGGAGGATGTATAGCAGAGCATGGGAAAGCTGGGTGCTGAGAGGGAAGATGTATAACAAAGCATGGGAAAGCTGGGTGCTGAGGGGGAAGATGTATAGCAGAGCATGGGAAAGCTGGGTGCTGAGGGAAAGATGTATATCAGAGCATGGGAAAGCTGGGTGCTGAGGGGGAAGATGTATAGCAGAGCATGGGAAAGCTGGGTGCTGAAGGAGATTCTTTTATCTTTCTCCCCACTCACATATAGCTCTCCAAAAACTATAGCGTTCCCACATAGCCACATAGTATAATGGGTCCACATAACCTTTCATATATTGGAATGCACCCCCATAGTCCTTCATGTAGTATAATACACCCCCATAGTCCTCCAATTATTATAATGGACCCCATAGTCCTCCATGTATTAACATTCACCCCATAGTCCTTCATATATAATGCAGCCCCATAGTCTTCCATATTATATTATACAGCCTACATACCATTTATTGCACCCTCATAGTCCTCCAATTATTATAATGCACCTCCCATAGTTCTCCATGTATTAACATTCACCCCATAGTCCTCCATATATTATAATACAGTCCCATAGTCCTCCATATTATATTATACAGCCCCCATAGCATTTAATGCAGCCCCATGGTCCTCCATGTAGTATAATGTACCCCATAGTCCTCCATATAGTATAATACACAACCCATAGTCCTCCATGTATTAACATTCACCCAATAGTCCTCCATATTATATTATGTAGCCCCCATACCATTTAATGCATTCCCATAATCCTCCATATTATATTATGTAGTCCCCAAAACATTTAATGCAGCCCACATAGTTTTCCATGTTTTATAATGCAGGCCCATAATCTTTCATATTATATTATGCAGCCCTCATACCATTTAATTCAGCCTTATAGTCCTCCATATTTTATAATGCAGCCCCATAGTCCTCCATATTATATTATGCAGCCCCCATAACTTTTAATGAGCCTCATAGTCCTCCATGTTTTATAATGCAGCCCCATAGTCCTCCATATTATATTATGCAACCTCCATAACATTTAATGCAGCCCCATAGTCTTTCATGCTGTACGTAGCCCCCATACCATTTAATGTGTCCCATAGTCCTCCATGTATTATAATGCACCTCATAGTGCATGTATAAGGTGTCCTTCATATTGTATTATGCAGCCCACATAGTGTTTAATCTCTGGGACCGCTATTGTTACGCCCCTGCCTGAGGCAATACTGAATATGCCCTTTTTTTTTTTCTTTCAAAAAGAGTAAATAAAAAAAAAATGTCAAAATGAAATTATAGTCCTGATATTAAAATTAGCAATGTGTCCGGCTAAAGACTAAGAGCAAATAGATTCAATTTCCAATTTATGCAGCTCATACAGAGCATTGTAAAATCTCAGCAGCAGGGAGGAGGGACACTGAGGAGCTGTCACTCAGGCTATGTGGGGGAAGATTCAGCAGCAGGGAGGAGGGACACTGAGGATCTGTCACTCAGGCTATGTGGGGGAAGATTCAGCAGCAGGGAGGAGGGACACTGAGGAGCTGTCACTCAGGCTATGTTGGGGAAGATTCAGCAGCAGGGAGGAGGGACACTGAGGATCTGTCACTCAGGCTATGTTGGGGAAGATTCAGCAGCAGGGAGGAGGGACACTGAGGAGCTGTCACTCAGGCTATGTTGGGGAAGATTCAGCAGCAGGGAGGAGGGACTCTGAGGATCTGTCACTCAGGCTATGTGGGGGAAGATTCAGCAGCAGGGAGGAGGGACACTGAGGATCTGTCACTCAGGCTATGTTGGGGAAGATTCAGCAGCAGGGAGGAGGGACTCTGAGGATCTGTCACTCAGGCTATGTGGGGGAAGATTCAGCAGCAGGGAGGAGGGACACTGAGGAGCTGTCACTCAGGCTATGTTGGGGAAGATTCAGCAGCAGGGAGGAGGGACTCTGAGGATCTGTCACTCAGGCTATGTGGGGGAAGATTCAGCAGCAGGGAGGAGGGACACTGAGGAGCTGTCACTCAGGCTATGTGGGGAAAGATTCAGCAGCAGGGAGGAGGGACACTGAGGAGCTGTCACTCAGGCTATGTGGGGGAAGATTCAACAGCAGGGAGGAGGGACTCTGAGGATATGTCACTCAGGCTATGTGGGGGAAGATTCAGCAGCAGGGAAGAGGGACTCTGAGGATCTGTCACTCAGGCTATGTGGGGGAAGATTCAGCAGTAGGGAGGAGGGACACTGAGGATCTGTCACTCAGGCTATGTTGGGGAAGATTCAGCAGCAGGGAGGAGGGACACTGAGGAGCTGTCACTCAGGCTATGTTGGGGAAGATTCAGCAGCAGGGAGGAGGGACTCTGAGGATCTGTCACTCAGGCTATGTGGGGGAAGATTCAGCAGCAGGGAGGAGGGACACTGAGGAGCTGTCACTCAGGCTATGTGGGGGAAGATTCAGCAGCAGGGAGGAGGGACTCTGAGGATCTGTCACTCAGGCTATGTGGGGGAAGATTCAGCAGCAGGGAGGAGGGACACTGAGGATCTGTCACTCAGGCTATGTGGGGGAAGATTCAGCAGCAGGGAGGAGGGACACTGAGGATCTGTCACTCAGGCTATGTGGGGGAAGATTCAGCAACAGGGAAGAGGGACTCTGAGGATCTGTCACTCAGACTATGTGGGGGAAGATTCAACAGCAGGGAGGAGGGACTCTGAGGATCTGTCACTCAGGCTATGTGGGGGAAGATTCAACAGCAGGGAGGAGGGACTCTGAGGAGCTGTCACTCAGGCTATGTGGGGGAAGATTCAACAGCAGGGAGGAGGGACTCTGAGGATCTGTCACTCAGGCTATGTGGGGGAAGATTCAGCAGCAGGGAGGAGGGACACTGAGGATCTGTCACTCAGGCTATGTGGGGGAAGATTCAGCAGCAGGGAGGAGGGACACTGAGGAGCTGTCACTCAGGCTATGTGGGGGAAGATTCAGCAGCAGGGAGGAGGGACTCTGAGGATCTGTCACTCAGGCTATGTGGGGGAAGATTCAGCAGCAGGGAGGAGGGACACTGAGGATCTGTCACTCAGGCTATGTTGGGGAAGATTCAGCAGCAGGGAGGAGGGACACTGAGGATCTGTCACTCAGGCTATGTGGGGGAAGATTCAGCAACAGGGAAGAGGGACTCTGAGGATCTGTCACTCAGGCTATGTGGGAGAAGATTCAGCAGTAGGGAGGAGGGACACTGAGGATCTGTCACTCAGGCTATGTGGGGGAAGATTCAGCAGCAGGGAGGAGGGACTCTGAGGATCTGTCACTCAGGCTATGTGGGGGAAGATTCAGCAGCAGGGAGGAGGGACACTGAGGATCTGTCACTCAGGCTATGTGGGGGAAGATTCAGCAGCAGGGAGGAGGGACACTGAGGATCTGTCACTCAGGCTATGTGGGGGAAGATTCAGCAGCAGGGAGGAGGGACTCTGAGGAGCTGTCACTCAGGCTATGTGGGAGAAGATTCAGCAGCAGGGAGGAGGGACACTGAGGAGCTGTCACTCAGGCTATGTGGGGGAAGATTCAGCAGCAGGGAGGAGGGACTCTGAGGATCTGTCACTCAGGCTATGTGGGGGAAGATTCAGCAGCAGGGAGGAGGGACTCTGAGGAGCTGTCACTCAGGCTATGTGGGGGAAGATTCAACAGCAGGGAGGAGGGACTCTGAGGATCTGTCACTCAGGCTGTGTGGGGGAAGATTCAGCAGCAGGGAGGAGGGACACTGAGGATCTGTCACTCAGGCTGTGTGGGGGAAGATTCAGCAGCAGGGAGGAGGGACACTGAGGATCTGTCACTCAGGCTATGTGGGGGAAGATTCAGCAGCAGGGAGGAGGGACACTGAGGAGCTGTCACTCAGGCTATGTGGGGGAAGATTCAGCAGCAGGGAGGAGGGACTCTGAGGATCTGTCACTCAGGCTATGTGGGGGAAGATTCAGCAGCAGGGAGGAGGGACACTGAGGATCTGTCACTCAGGCTATGTGGGAGAAGATTCAGCAACAGGGAAGAGGGACTCTGAGGATCTGTCACTCAGGCTATGTGGGAGAAGATTCAGCAGTAGGGAGGAGGGACACTGAGGATCTGTCACTCAGGCTATGTGGGGGAAGATTCAGCAGCAGGGAAGAGGGACTCTGAGGATCTGTCACTCAGGCTATGTGGGGGAAGATTCAGCAGCAGGGAGGAGGGACACTGAGGATCTGTCACTCAGGCTATGTGGGGAAGATTCAGCAGCAGGGAAGAGGGACTCTGAGGATCTGTCACTCAGGCTATGTGGGGGAAGATTCAGGGAGGAGGGACTCTGAGGATATGTCACTCAGGCTATGTGGGGGAAGATTCAGCAGCAGGGAAGAGGGACTCTGAGGATCTGTCACTCAGGCTATGTGGGGGAAGATTCAGCAGCAGGGAGGAGGGACACTGAGGATCTGTCACTCAGGCTATGTGGGGGAAGATTCAGCAGCAGGGAAGAGGGACTCTGAGGATCTGTCACTCAGGCTATGTGGGGGAAGATTCAGCAGCAGGGAGGAGGGACTCTGAGGATCTGTCACTCAGGCTATGTGGGGGAAGATTCAGCAGCAGGGAGGAGGGACTCTGAGGATCTGTCACTCAGGCTATGTGGGGGAAGATTCAGCAGCAGGGAGGAGGGACTCTGAGGATCTGTCACTCAGGCTATGTGGGAGAAGATTCAGCAGCAGGAAGGAGGGACACTGAGGAGCTATCAAGTCCGGCTATGTGGGGTAAGATTCAGCAGCAGGAAGGAGGGACACTGAGGAGCTGTCAATTCGGCTATGTGGGGGAAGATTCAGCAGCAGAAATGAGGGACACTGAGGAGCTGTCAATTCGGCTATGTGGGGGAAGATTCAGCAGCAGGAAGGAGGGACACTGAGGAGCTGTCAATTCGGCTATGTGGGGGAAGATTCAGCAGCAGGGAGGAGGGACACTGAGGATCTGCCACTCAGGCTATGTGGGGGAAGATTCAACAGCAGGGAGGAGGGACTCTGAGGATCTGTCACTCAGGCTATGTGGGGGAAGATTCAGCAGCAGGGAGGAGGGACTCTGAGGATCTGTCACTCAGGCTATGTGGGGGAAGATTCAACAGCAGGGAGGAGGGACTCTGAGGATCTGTCACTCAGGCTGTGTGGGGGAAGATTCAGCAGCAGGGAGGAGGGACACTGAGGATCTGTCACTCAGGCTATGTGGGGGAAGATTCAGCAGCAGGGAGGAGGGACACTGAGGAGCTGTCACTCAGGCTATGTGGGGGAAGATTCAGCAGCAGGGAGGAGGGACTCTGAGGATCTGTCACTCAGGCTATGTGGGGGAAGATTCAGCAGCAGGGAGGAGGGACACTGAGGATCTGTCACTCAGGCTATGTGGGGGAAGATTCAGCAGCAGGGAGGAGGGACACTGAGGATCTGTCACTCAGGCTATGTGGGGGAAGATTCAGCAACAGGGAGGAGGGACACTGAGGATCTTTCACTCAGGCTATGTGGGGGAAGATTCAGCAGCAGGGAGGAGGGACACTGAGGATCTGTCACTCAGGCTATGTGGGAGAAGATTCAGCAGTAGGGAGGAGGGACACTGAGGATCTGTCACTCAGGCTATGTGGGGGAAGATTCAGCAGCAGGGAAGAGGGACTCTGAGGATCTGTCACTCAGGCTATGTGGGGGAAGATTCAGCAGCAGGGAGGAGGGACACTGAGGATCTGTCACTCAGGCTATGTGGGGGAAGATTCAGCAGCAGGGAGGAGGGACTCTGAGGAGCTGTCACTCAGGCTATGTGGGAGAAGATTCAGCAGCAGGGAGGAGGGACACTGAGGAGCTGTCACTCAGGCTATGTGGGGGAAGATTCAGCAGCAGGGAGGAGGGACTCTGAGGATCTGTCACTCAGGCTATGTGGGGGAAGATTCAGCAGCAGGGAGGAGGGACTCTGAGGAGCTGTCACTCAGGCTATGTGGGGGAAGATTCAACAGCAGGGAGGAGGGACTCTGAGGATCTGTCACTCAGGCTGTGTGGGGGAAGATTCAGCAGCAGGGAGGAGGGACACTGAGGATCTGTCACTCAGGCTGTGTGGGGGAAGATTCAGCAGCAGGGAGGAGGGACACTGAGGATCTGTCACTCAGGCTATGTGGGGGAAGATTCAGCAGCAGGGAGGAGGGACACTGAGGAGCTGTCACTCAGGCTATGTGGGGGAAGATTCAGCAGCAGGGAGGAGGGACTCTGAGGATCTGTCACTCAGGCTATGTGGGGGAAGATTCAGCAGCAGGGAGGAGGGACACTGAGGATCTGTCACTCAGGCTATGTGGGAGAAGATTCAGCAACAGGGAAGAGGGACTCTGAGGATCTGTCACTCAGGCTATGTGGGAGAAGATTCAGCAGTAGGGAGGAGGGACACTGAGGATCTGTCACTCAGGCTATGTGGGGGAAGATTCAGCAGCAGGGAAGAGGGACTCTGAGGATCTGTCACTCAGGCTATGTGGGGGAAGATTCAGCAGCAGGGAGGAGGGACACTGAGGATCTGTCACTCAGGCTATGTGGGGAAGATTCAGCAGCAGGGAAGAGGGACTCTGAGGATCTGTCACTCAGGCTATGTGGGGGAAGATTCAGGGAGGAGGGACTCTGAGGATATGTCACTCAGGCTATGTGGGGGAAGATTCAGCAGCAGGGAAGAGGGACTCTGAGGATCTGTCACTCAGGCTATGTGGGGGAAGATTCAGCAGCAGGGAGGAGGGACACTGAGGATCTGTCACTCAGGCTATGTGGGGGAAGATTCAGCAGCAGGGAAGAGGGACTCTGAGGATCTGTCACTCAGGCTATGTGGGGGAAGATTCAGCAGCAGGGAGGAGGGACTCTGAGGATCTGTCACTCAGGCTATGTGGGGGAAGATTCAGCAGCAGGGAGGAGGGACTCTGAGGATCTGTCACTCAGGCTATGTGGGGGAAGATTCAGCAGCAGGGAGGAGGGACTCTGAGGATCTGTCACTCAGGCTATGTGGGAGAAGATTCAGCAGCAGGAAGGAGGGACACTGAGGAGCTATCAAGTCCGGCTATGTGGGGTAAGATTCAGCAGCAGGAAGGAGGGACACTGAGGAGCTGTCAATTCGGCTATGTGGGGGAAGATTCAGCAGCAGAAATGAGGGACACTGAGGAGCTGTCAATTCGGCTATGTGGGGGAAGATTCAGCAGCAGGAAGGAGGGACACTGAGGAGCTGTCAATTCGGCTATGTGGGGGAAGATTCAGCAGCAGGGAGGAGGGACACTGAGGATCTGCCACTCAGGCTATGTGGGGGAAGATTCAACAGCAGGGAGGAGGGACTCTGAGGATCTGTCACTCAGGCTATGTGGGGGAAGATTCAGCAGCAGGGAGGAGGGACTCTGAGGATCTGTCACTCAGGCTATGTGGGGGAAGATTCAACAGCAGGGAGGAGGGACTCTGAGGATCTGTCACTCAGGCTGTGTGGGGGAAGATTCAGCAGCAGGGAGGAGGGACACTGAGGATCTGTCACTCAGGCTATGTGGGGGAAGATTCAGCAGCAGGGAGGAGGGACACTGAGGAGCTGTCACTCAGGCTATGTGGGGGAAGATTCAGCAGCAGGGAGGAGGGACTCTGAGAATCTGTCACTCAGGCTATGTGGGGGAAGATTCAGCAGCAGGGAGGAGGGACACTGAGGATCTGTCACTCAGGCTATGTGGGGGAAGATTCAGCAGCAGGGAGGAGGGACACTGAGGATCTGTCACTCAGGCTATGTGGGGGAAGATTCAGCAACAGGGAGGAGGGACACTGAGGATCTTTCACTCAGGCTATGTGGGGGAAGATTCAGCAGCAGGGAGGAGGGACACTGAGGATCTGTCACTCAGGCTATGTGGGAGAAGATTCAGCAGTAGGGAGGAGGGACACTGAGGATCTGTCACTCAGGCTATGTGGGGGAAGATTCAGCAGCAGGGAAGAGGGACTCTGAGGATCTGTCACTCAGGCTATGTGGGGGAAGATTCAGCAGCAGGGAGGAGGGACACTGAGGATCTGTCACTCAGGCTATGTGGGTGAAGATTCAGCAGCAGGGAAGAGGGACTCTGAGGATCTGTCACTCAGGCTATGTGGGGGAAGATTCAGGGAGGAGGGACTCTGAGGATATGTCACTCAGGCTATGTGGGGGAAGATTCAGCAGCAGGGAGGAGGGACACTGAGGATCTGTCACTCAGGCTATGTGGGGGAAGATTCAGCAGCAGGGAGGAGGGACACTGAGGATCTGTCACTCAGGCTATGTGGGGGAAGATTCAGCAGCAGGAAGGAGGGACACTGAGGAGCTATCAAGTCCGGCTATGTGGGGGAAGATTCAGCAGCAGGAAGGAGGGACACTGAGGAGCTGTCAATTCGGCTATGTGGGGGAAGATTCAGCAGCAGAAATGAGGGACACTGAGGAGCTGTCAATTCGGCTATGTGGGGGAAGATTCAGCAGCAGGAAGGAGGGACACTGAGGAGCTGTCAATTCGGCTATGTGGGGGAAGATTCAGCAGCAGGGAGGAGGGACACTGAGGATCTGCCACTCAGGCTATGTGGGGGAAGATTCAGCAGCAGGGAGGAGGGACACTGAGGATCTGTCACTCAGGCTATGTGGGGGAAGATTCAGCAGCAGGGAGGAGGGACACTGAGGATCTATCTGTCACTCAGGCTATGTGGGGGAAGATTCATCAGCAGGGAGGAGGGACTCCGAGGATCTGTCACTCAGGCTATATGGGAGAAGATTCAGCAGTAGGGATGAGGGACACTGAGGATCTGTTACTCAAGCTAAGTGGGAGAAGATTCAAGAGCAGGGAGTAGGGACACTGAGAATCTGTCAATCTTGTTTTGTGGAGGAAGATTCAGCAGCAGGGTGGATGAATACTGAGGATCTGTCAATATGGCTATGTGGAGGAAGATTCAGCAGCAGGGAGGAGGGGCACTGAGGAACGGTCCCTATTGCTATGTGGGGGGACATTTAGTGGCAGGGAGGAGGGACACTGAGAATTTATCACTCAGGCTAGGTAGGGGAAGATTCAGCACCAGGGTAAAGGGACACTGAGAAGCTGTTTCTCAAGCTAAGTGGGGAAGAATGAGCAGCAGGGAGGAGGGACACTGAGGATCAGTATAGAAGGCTAGGTGGGTGAAGACTCAGCGGCATGAAGGAGTAGGAACACCAAGAATTTGTTAATTCAGTTAGGCAAGCAGAGATTCAGCAGCAGCAAGGAGGGTCATTGAGGATCTGTCACTTAGGCTAGATGTGGGAAAATTCAGCAGCAGGAAGGGGGGAAAATGAGGAGCTGTCACTCAAGCCAAGGGGGGTAAGATTGAGCAGCAGGAAGGAGGAACACTGAGGAGCAATATATCAGGCTAGGTGGGTGAACACTCAGCAGCATCAAGGAGGAGGAACACTGAGGATCTGGTAATCCACCAGGGGGAGAAGATTTTCAGCAGCAGGGAGGGGGGACACTGAAGCACTGTCAATTTGAGGTTAAACGATCTAGAATAGATGATTTAGCCATTTTGACATGCATCAGGTCTAGAGATCTATGTATTTATGGTGTATCTTATATTGTGGTGGCAGATCTGTTTTTGGAGAGTCGCTTTATGTTATTGGAACAGCTGCTGAGCATTAGGTTCCCTAGTGATATTTCTATGTATAAAATCTATTATATTCTGCACTTTACAATGAAAGGAGCCGGAATCTGGAGTGACCCATAAGTAAGTCAGTCACCCATCACTTAGTTTACAGTAAACTACATGGCAGTATTATACTAGAGAGACAATCCTCGGTACACAGTCCTACGTAGCTGCACCTTGTGTTTCCTCCATAATTGTCCCCTGCAGCTTCTGGGCCTCATAAACTGCTGATTATATGGAAGCAAACTGTGCTCATGCCTTACCTAGAAGTACAATACAGCTGTCATTTATCCCCCCCCCCTCTAATGATCATGAGATGACTCTGCTCCTCTGTCTCAGTCAATACAGCAAAGCTGACAAGTGCACTGCAGGAAACAAGAAGAGTCATGTGAAATAAATATTGAACACATCACTCATTTTCTAAGTCAAAATATTTCTAAAGATGCTGTCAACATGAATTTATCACCAAATGTTGGTAACAACTCATCCAATCCACACAGGGAAAGAAATCTCAAATGATAGATGCCCATAAATTTAATGATGCCTAATCATGAGAAATAACGCAGGGAAAAAGTATTGAACACACTTACTGAAATGTATAATAATACAATACTTTGTATATTCAGCTTTGTTGGTGATGAACCTTCCTGACGCCTCCTGTATGGAGACACTAGTCACCTGCATCGCTCAGGTGGATTTTGGTCCATTCTTCCACACACACTCTTCACATCCTGCAGATCCCGGCTCCTTCTATGAGCTCTGACCTTTAGTTCCTTCCAGACATTTTCTATTGGATTCAGCTCTGGTGATCGGCTCGGCCATTCTAGAAGATTTATTTTTTCTCCTTGGCTGTGTTTGGGGTCATTGTCTTGCTGAAATCTCCCCCTCGTTTCATCTTCATCATCCTGGTAGATGGAGCAGAGTTTTATTAGGAATGTCTCGGTATATTTGTCCATTTATTCTTCCTTCATTTATATGAAGTTTCCCAGTGCCATCTGCTGAAAAACAGCCCCACACCATGATGTTCCCACCTCCACACTTCACTGTTGGTGTTTTGGGCTGATTTGCCTTTTGACCTCTAAACATGGTGTGTATTATGGCCTCCAAAGAGTTCAATTTTGCTCTCATCTGACCAGACTGTATTCTCCAATATTTCACAGCTTGTATAAATGTTGCTGAGGAAACTTAAAATGCTCTAGAACCTGCTTTTTATTCAGCATTAGAGTCTTGCGTGGTGAGCGTGCATACAGGAGCGTGCATACAGAAGGGTGCATACAGGAGGTTGCATACAGGAGCGTGCATACAGGAGTGTGCATACAGAAGCGTGCATACAGGAGCGTGCATACAGAAGCGTGCATACAGGAGGGTGCATACAGGAGCGTGCATACAGGAGGGTGCATACAGTAGCGTGCATACAAGAGCGTGCATACAGGAGCGTGCATACAGGAGCGTGCATATAGGAGCGTGCATACAGGAGCGTGCATACAGAAGGGTGCACACAGGAGCGTGCATACAGGAGTGTGCATACAGGAGCGTGCATACAGGAGCGTGCATACAGGAGTGTGCATATAGGAGCGTGCATACAGGAGCGTGCATACAGGAGCATGCATACAGGAGAGTGCATACAGGAGCATGGATACAGGAGCGTGCATACAGGAGCGTGCATACAGGAGAGTGCATACAGGAGCGTGCATACAGGAGCGTGCATACAGGAGTGTGCATACAGGAGCGTGCATACAGGAGCGTGCATACAGGAGGGTGCATACAGGAGTGTGCATACAGGAGCGTGCATACAGGAGCGTGCATATAAGAGCGTGCATACAGGAGGGTGCATACAGGAGTGTGCATACAGGAGCGTGCATACAGGAGCGTGCATACAGGAGCGTGCATACAGGCCATGGATGAGGAGGGCATTACTTATTGTTTTCTTCTAAATAATTGTATCTTCTGATTCCAGGTCTTTCTGAAACTCTTCTCATGTATCCTTGGCTCTTAGACAACTCTTCTGATAATTATTTTCATTCCTCTGTCTAAAGTCTTGCTGGTTGTGGCCGGTTTTTGGTGAAATTATGTTTTCTCCACTCTCAGATTATGGCCCCAACAGTGCTCACTGGAATCTTCAGTAGTTTAGAAATTCTTCTGTAACCAGTGCCATCAGTATATTTTGCAATAATAAGGTTGTGAAGGTGTTGAGACAACTCCCTGGTTTCACTCATCATGAGATGTTTCTTGTGTGGCTCCTTGGTAATGAGACACCTTTTTATAGGCCATCAGTTGAACCAGCTGATATTCTTCACTAATTGACAGGATTGCTTTCCAATTACTGATAGATTTCAGCTGGTGTCAGGACTTTCCATGGTTTTTACACCTCTCTTTCTTCATGTGTTCAATACTTTTTCCCTGTGTCATTTCTAGTTATTACTTATAACTTAATTTATGGACATCTATGGATTGATTTCTTTACCTACGTGGATTGGATGGGTTGCTATCGACATCTGGTGAGAAATTCATGCCAATAGCACCTTCAGAAATATATTTACCGTACTTGGAAAATTGGTGATGTGTTCAATACATATATATATATATATATATATATTTTTTTTTTTTATCCTTCACACTGATGTTTTCTGCCTCTTATGGTGGCCATACACCTCGGTTGAACCTAAAGATCTCATGGAAACATTTGTAGAGGTGGAGAAATCGCAGAGAAGAAATATAAAGGGAAAACTCCATTACATGATGATCCTGAGCGCTGTCTAGTGCGGAGGATCCTCCTGGACTCCAGACTGATACATTTCATCCGCTCTTATACCTTGTATCAAACTATCAGGACATAAGAGAGGTTTGTGCCGATCTCACAGAGGATTGTGCAGACCGGATACAATTGTAACAAACTCTCAGCTGTGAGAACTATATACAGTTTTCAAAACCTCATGATCTAAAAAAAGATAAGAAGAAAACCTCTTGGAGTGCAGCATTCTCTGTAGATTCCAGCCTTTTTCTGGAGATTTGTGCTCCCCCTCATCTTGTGAAGTACACAGTAACTTTATCTTAATTATTTCTAGGAAAATGTTATCTGTGAACCTTCTATGTAATCTCAGGCAGACACCTGGTCAAACATTGCTATCACAGGTGCGGAGCGGTCCTCAGTCTCTGACCCCCCCACCCCTCAGTCTCTGACCCCCCCACCCATCAGTCTCTGAGCCCCCCCCTCAGTCTCTGAACCCCCCCACCCCTCAGTCTCTGAGCCCCCCACCCATCAGTCTCTGAGCCCCCCACCCATCAGTCTCTGAGCCCCCCCCTTAGTCTCTGAGCCCCCCACCCCTCAGTCTCTGACCCCCCCACCCATCAGTCTCTGAGCCCCCCCCTCAGTCTCTGAACCCCCCCACCCCTCAGTCTCTGAGCCCCCCACCCATCAGTCTCTGAGCCCCCCACCCATCAGTCTCTGAGCCCCCCCCTTAGTCTCTGAGCCCTCCACCCCTCAGTCTCTGACCCCCCCACCCATCAGTCTCTGAGCCCCCCCACCCCTCAGTCTCTGAGCCCCCCCACCCATCAGTCTCTGAGCCCCTCCACCCCTCAGTCTCTGAGCCCCTCCCACCCCTCAGCCTCTGAGCCCCCCACCCCTCAGTCTCTGACCCCCCCATCAGACTCTGAGCCCCCTCAGCCTCTGAGCCCCCCACCCCTCAGTCTCTGCCCCCCCCCACCCATCAGTCTCTGAGCCCCCCCCACTCAACAGTCTCTGAGCCCCCCCAACCATCAGTCTCTGAGCCCCCCCCACTCATCAGTCTCTGAGCCCCCCCACTCATCAGTCTCTGAGCCCCTCCACCCATCAGTCTCTGAGCCCCACCACCCCTCAGTCTCTGAGCCCCCCACCCCTCAGTCTCTGAGCCCCCCACCCCTCAGCCTCTGAGCCCCCCCACCCATCAGTCTCTGAGCCCCTCCACCCCTCAGCCTCTGAGCCCCCACCCCTCAGTCTCTGACCCCCCCCATCAGTCTCTGAGCCCCCTCAGCCTCTGAGCCCCCCACCCCTCAGTCTCTGCCCCCCACCCATCAGTCTCTGAGCCCCCCACCCCTCAGTCTCTGCCCCCCCACCCATCAGTCTCTGAGCCCCTCCACCCATCAGTCTCTAGCCCCTCCACCCATCAGTCTCTGAGCCCCCCCACTCAACAGTCTCTGAGCCCCCCCACCCATCAGTCTCTGAGCCCCCCCACTCATCAGTCTCTGAGCCCCCCACTCATCAGTCTCTGAGCCCCTCCACCCATCAGTCTCTGAGCCCCTCCACCCATCAGTCTCTGAGCCCCCCCACCCAACAGTCTCTGAGCCCCCCCACCCATCAGTCTTTATACCAGACCCTGCATGGTGCAACTTAAGGGGTAGGAACACATGTACCAGGGGGGCTGCCGAATGCATGTGCTGTCTCTACTGCTCTTGCCTTCTTAGGTGGCCGAGGTTCCTCATCGTCCCTCATACAGAAGGGCCCGGCCCTGGTCGGACCCTTTGTAATGCCCCAATAATGGAGCGAATTTCAATACTAAGAATCTGGACTATCTGGACTAAGAGCGACCTTTACGTCATCCACACTTGGTAGCGTAATAGTATACATTAATCCCTTTTTTCAGGCCTTGCACTCAGGATAGGTAAATAAATGAGGATTTATTTTGTGACATGGCAGCTATCCAAAGTGTGACAATGTTTCAGTCTATGTTAGACCTTCATTAGTTGAAGGATTGCGTAGAGAAAGCTGCCTGGAAATAAAAGTGCAAATAAAGATGTAGCGCTGGAGTCCCAGCAACCCTCGCTTACCCACCCCCGCAGGGACTTGCACTTACTCACTCCCACGGCCGGCTGTCACCATGCTACCCGGCATCCCCACGCTACTCACCGTGGGTGCTCCTTGCTTCCTCCTCCGGGTGCCAACAGTGCTCCTAGGGCTTGTGTGTGCTCCGCTGCCCTTCTTTTAATGGTCTAATGCACCATTTCCTGGATGAGTCTTTCAGCTTATTGCTGAGAGGCACTGGGTACTTAATGCACTCTCCCACTAGGGGAGGTGCCTGATCAACAAGTTCAGTTAGTGGTGCATTGCCCTAGCCAGCTAATTGTCAGGTCCCTTTGTGCACTGTGCTTCCATTACAGTATACATTGCACTTGCCTGTCTCCCAGTCCTATCGGTACCCTGTGTCCGTCCTCCCAGGCTTTGCCAACAGCCTCAGCTACCCTGAAGGCCCTTGTTATACTAGAGACTATGTCCGTCCTCCCCGGTCGTGCCACCAGCCTCAACTACCCTGAAGGCCCTTGCTATACTAGAGACTATGTCCGTCCTCCCAGGTCGTGCCACCAGCCTCAACTACCCTGAAGGCCCTTGTTATACTAGAGACTATGTCCGTCCTCCCCAGTCGTGCCACCAGCCTCAGCTACCCTGGAGGCCCTTGCTATACTAGAGACTATGTCCGTCCTCCCCGGTTGTGCCACCAGCCTCAACTACCCTGAAGGCCCTTGCTATACTAGAGACTATGTCCGTCCTCCACGGTTGTGCCACCAGCCTCAGCTACCCTGGAGGCCCTTGCTATACTAGAGACTATGTCCATCCTCCCCGGTCGTGCCACCAGCCTCAGCTACCCTGGAGGCCCTTGCTATACTAGAGACTATGTCCGTTCTCCCCAGTCGTGCCACCAGCCTCAGCTACCCTGGTGGCCCTTGCTATACTAGAGACTATGTCCGTTCTCCCCAGTCGTGCCACCAGTCTCAGCTACCCTGAAAGTCCTTCCTACACTAGTGACCTTGTCCCCATGTCCGTCCCTGCCCTGGGGGTCAACTGCCACAGTCCTGGTCACTGCCCTTGAATCGGCACCTGGCGTCTGCCTCATGGTGGGCACTAAGTCCGGGTCCTCCTGTGGTCCAGTGGGTTCACTCCTGCTCACCACTTTACCATCTCCTGCAGTGAGCATTACAGGAGGTATGTGGTGTCTCCTGCATTGTACAATGCCACCACAGACCTTCATTTCCGGGCAGCTTTCTCTAACCAATCTGTGAACTGATGAAGGTCCAAAATAGACCGAAACGCCATATCACCAAATAAATCATCATTTATTCACCTACTTGAAATTACAGGACCGGATCTTACTTGAGCAGCCACTCTCAGAAGTGCCGTGTTTTCTGGTGCTATTGCACTCATAATAAGTCATCAATATGAGAGGAGTGGGGGTCCGACACCCAACACCCCCACAATCAGCTGACACCTCTGTACACTGTGTAGTGGCCATTCTTAGGTACCACAGCTCATTGAAGTGATTGGTAGCACACCATGGCAGCAACAGCACCAGATATCAGCAGATCAGTGAGAGTCCTGGGTGTCGGACCCCCAATTACCCTTAGAATAGGTCATCAGTATCTCAGTCCTGGACAACCAAAACCAAAAAAAAAAGATATCCTCTATAAGTTGCTAATCGGAGGTTGTTATCCTCTATAACTTGCTAATTAGAGGTTGTTATCCTCTATAACTTGCTAATTGGAGGTCATTATGCTCTATAACTTGCTAATCGGAGGTCGTTGTCCTCTATAACTTGCTAATTGGAGGTAGTTATCCTCTAAAACTTGCTAATTGGAGGTGGTTATCCTCTATAACTTGCTAATCGGAGGTTGTTATCCTCTATAACTTGCTAATCGGAGGTAGTTATCCTCTATAACTTGCTAATTGGAGGTGGTTATCCTCTATAACTTGCTAATTGGAGGTTGATATCCTCTATAACTTGCTAATCGGAAGTAGTTATCCTCTATAACTTGCTAATTGGAGGTCGTTATAGCCTATAACTTGCTAATCGGAAGTTGTTATCCTCTATAACTTGCTAATCGGAGGTTGTTATCCTCTATAACTTGCTAATCAGAGGTCGTTATAGCCTATAACTTGCTAATTGGAGGTCGTTATCCTCTATAACTTGCTAATCGGAGGTAGTTATCCTCTATAACTTGCTAATTGGAGGTTGTTATCCTCTATAACTTGCTAATCATAGGTAGTTATCCTCTATAACTTGCTAATCGGAGGTTGTTATCCTCTATAACTTGCTAATCGGAGGTAGTTATCCTCTATAACTTGCTAATTGGAGGTTGTTATCCTCTATAACTTGCTAATCAGAGGTAGTTATCCTCTATAACTTGCTAATTGGAGGGGGTTATCCTCTATAACTTGGTAATTGGAGGTCGTTATCCTCTATAACTTGTTAATTGGAGGTTGTTATCCTCTATAACTTGCTAATCGGAGGTAGTTAACCTCTATAACTTGCTAATCGGAGGTAGTTATCCTCTATAACTTGCTAATCAGAGGTAGTTATCCTCTATAACTTGCTAATTGGAGGTGGTTATCCTCTATAACTTGGTAATTGGAGGTCGTTATCCTCTATAACTTGTTAATTGGAGGTAGTTAACCTCTATAACTTGCTAATCGGAGGTTGTTATCCTCTATAACTTGCTAATCGGAGGTTGTTATCCTCTATAACTTGCTAATCAGAAGTTGTTATCCCCTATAACTTGCTAATAACAGGTAGTTATCCTCTATAACTTGGTAATCGGAGGAAGTTATTCTCTATAACTTGCTTATTGGAGGCAGTTACTGCTCCGTACTCCAGTCCTGCAGTGGAGGAGAAAGCGCCAGATATATAGTGATGTGCACAGGGTCCCCCCCACTAAAGTCCATCCACATTACCACTTTTAAAAAAATGTTAATTTTTGTATAGTTATTAGATGTCACATATCTGTTTAGTTGTATATTTGTTTAAAAAAAGCAGATCACAGACGGCACAAAACTAAAGTCATTTCAAATGGCAACTTTCTGGCTTTAAGAAACTCTAAAAAAAAAATCCTGAAAACA